>NW_026590305.1:673035-721039 GCF_907164565.1 Psammomys obesus
CCCCCCCCCCAGGGGAGGAGCAGTCTGTTAGGCCACAGAGGAGGACTTTGCAGCCAGCCCTGAAGATACCTGATAAAACAGGGTCAGATGAAAGGGGAGGAGGTCCTCCCCTATCAGGGGACTTGGAAAGGGGCAGGGAGGAGACCAGGGAGGGAGTGTGGGGTTGGGGAGGGAATGAGGGAGCGGGATACAGCTGGGACACAGAGTTAACAAAATGTAACTAAAAATAAAATAAAAAAAAGAAGTTCAAGCACACACACAAAAAAAAAGAAAAAGAAAATGAAAGCAAACATACCATAACTGATGTGAAACAATGAAAACAGTGTTAAGAGAAAAGTTCATAGCACTAAGTGCCTTCACAAAGAAATTGGAGAGATTTCATATTAGCAATGAAACAGCTCACCTGACGCTCTAGAACAAAAAGAAGCAAACATACCCAAGAGGAGATGATAGGAAATAATCAAACTCAGGGCTGAAATCAATAACCTAGAGAACAATACAGCGAATCAACAAAAGCAAGAGCTGGTTCTTTGAGAAAGTAAAAAAGATAGACAAATACTTGGCCACACTTACTAAAAGTCAGAGAGACAGTATCCAAATTAACAAAATCATAAATGAGGGGGCATAACAGTAGACACTGTGCAAATCCAAAGAATCATTAGATCTTACTTCAAAAACCTGTGCTCCACAAAATTGAAAATTGAAAGGAAATGGTTTTATTCATAATAGCCAGAAACTGGAAACAACCTAGATGTCCCTCAGCTGAAGAATGGATAAAGAAAATGTAGTACATTTATACAATGGAATACTGCTCAGCTATTAAAAACAGACAAATTTTCAGGCAAATGGATGAAACTAGAAAATATCATCCGTAATGAGGTAACCCAGACCCAGAAGACACACATGATATATACTCACTTATAAGCTGAAATAAGCCATAAAGCACAGAACAACCATGCTACAATCCACAGACCCAAAGAAGATAAGTAACAAAGAGGTCACAAGAGAGGATGCTTGAAACTCACTGAGAAGTGGAAATAAAATAAACATTGGGGGTGGATGGAGAGAGGGAATTATGTAGGAAGGAAAGGGAATGGGTAGTGGAGCAGGGGTGGGGATTAGGAATAGGAAGAGCAGGAGTGAGGTGCCCAGTGACGGAATAGAAATCAGAGGTAGGGGCCATCCCTGGGATGTACTACAGACCTGGGATAGGGGAAGACCCAGAAAGTCTTTGATATCACCCTAGCTTAGACTCCTTACAGTGGGGGATTTGGAGCCTGTAATGGCTGCCTCCTATAACCAGACAGAACTTCCAGTGAAGGGATAAGGATACCAACCCAC
Source organism: Psammomys obesus (assembly GCF_907164565.1). NCBI lineage: Eukaryota > Metazoa > Chordata > Mammalia > Rodentia > Muridae > Psammomys > Psammomys obesus. The sequence continues at coordinate 674,377 of NW_026590305.1, forward strand.
CCACAAAACCTTCAACCCAAAATTTATCTTGCCTACAAAATATGCAGAGACAAAGATGGAGCAAAGATTGAGGGAATGGAGATCCAAAGACTGGCCCTACTTGAGTCCCAATCCTGACTGACACTATTAATGTTACTCTGCTATGTTTGTAGACAGGAGCCTAGCATAACTCCTCTGAGAGGCATCACCAGCAGCTGATGGTAGCAGATGCAAAATCCACAGACAAACATTAGACATAGCCTCAGGAGTCCTGTTGGGACTCAACTTTGGAAAGAGTTGGGGAAACTATTGGGAGAGCTTGGAGGGTCACAGACTCCACAAGAAGACCAACAGAGTCAACTAACCTGGGTGTGTGGGGGCTCACAAAGACTGAACCAACTGAAGAGCATGCATGGACTGGTCCTAGGCCCCCTGAACATATGTAGCAGATGCTCAACTTCATATGGATCCCCTAGCAACTGAAGTGGGGTGCCCTCTCTGACTCTGAAGACTGCCTTTGGATCCTGTTTACCCTAACTGGGCTGTCTTGTCTAACCTAAGTGGGACAGGATGCACCTAGTCCTGCAGTAATTTAATGTGCTAGGGTGGCTTGGTACCCAGGGGGGGAACTCCCCCATCTCTGAGGAGAAAGAGAGGGTAGAAAGGTGTTGGAGGGGTGTGTGAGAGGAGGACGGGGTGAGGGGCTAAGGTAAGGTGTAAAAAACTTAAATACATAAATAAATAGAGATAAAAGCATTTGGATATTTATGCTATACATTTAAATCACATGACTGTGAGTTATAGTTACAGAAGTTAGTACTTTATCGATCATTGTATTCATCTATCATTGTATATTGATAAGATTTTTTTAAAGATCTATTTCACAGTGTCTGGGGTACTTACTGATGTTTAGTCTTAGAAGTCTTCTGAAACTAAAGGAGAAATAAAATAAGGAAAAAAAACCCATGAAGCATATGTGAAATAAAGCAGGTGTAGTACAGCAGTTAATTCTTTCTTATATTAACAAAATGCCATTAAATATTAAAGATTGGGCTCGGATGTGACTCTGTAGGTTATATAGCATGAGTGACACTGAGTTTTATCCTCAGCAACTACTTAGTAAATTAAAGACAAGATAGAATTTGTCATTCTAAACATATCACTCTGTGTGTGTGTTTGTGTGTGTGTGTGTGTCTGCAATTCTTTTCTGTTAGGCCTAAAAGATACTCCATGAACTTTACCAAGTGTTGTAAAACAAGTTTTCTAAAGAACATTTTGAAATTGTTAAGATGGCTACTGTTTGAGTGTATCAATGAAAAGTAATCACTGAATTAGTAACACATTAACTGCAAGGACTTTTTAAAAAGATGGAAATGAGAAGACTAAAGCTCTAAATTATTAATGTGATACAATGCCTAAAATTAGTGTGGTGGCAGTTTATCTTTAACCAGCTATTTACCTAAGTAATGACACATGGAAACTATGATTTACAAATTAACCTAGAGAACAATAATTACTTCATCCTAAACCTCCATACTAATCTAGCTTCCTCCTAGCCAAATTCCTATCATACTAACAGTTTTTAAATCTTCTCCTGGATCTCTTTTGCTTCTTTTGGAGTTTCCTGGACCTCTCCTCATGGCTCAATTTTCTACTTCCTCTCTCTCTTTCCCTCGCTGGACCTAGATGCCCCACCCTATTCTCTCTATCACTCAGCATTGGTTGGTTAGCAAAACAGAGAACAAATGGTAGGCATGTTTACACAAACATGAGAGAGAAGATGCTTAAAATAAACATTATAATACCATAAGAGTAGCATAGAGAAATCAGCATGTGTATGAACAGGGTAAACTTTACACGGCGCACCATAACGTTATGCCAATAACCCTCAGCACTCCTCTTGCACTGCCTTTCTAAGGAAGAAACCACGCTTGAGAGAGCCTCAGCAGAGATACCCTAACTCTGCCTTCTCTTCACAGCAAAGCCCATGCAAATGTTCTGAGGATGTGGATGGATTTTGTAAATTGACAACTCACAATAAAGACCAAAAAAAAATCATTTCTGGAGGAAATCTTTTGAGACTTTATTTTCGTCTATTTTCTGAGATACTGGAAGGGTGAAATTGAGGCTTTACTAGGCTTTGGCAACCTGTCCTCCTATATAAAATTTCAAAGAAGCTTTTGTTATACTTTGTCTCTATTTTTGCTTAAATTATCAAAAACTTCTGCTTTTATCTAAACATTTGCAATGTTGTTTCAATATAATAATATGAATGGCCTATTAATTTATTAATATTTTTTTAATGATTTACAAAATGTTATTAAAATCCCAATAACTGAGTGAACACATCCCCCATTTTGCATCTCTAACATTTTACTGCTTCATACTACAACTATTTTTGCATTATCTGTATGTACATTTGTTCTTCCTTTTGAGTACTATACTAACTTTCAGCCCATCTACCTGGGCATATACTACCTTATTACTTTTCCTGGTTAATTTTGATGTCAACTTAACACACTTGGGCAGATGGAACCTTTGAAAATTACTTTAATTTGAATGGGACCTCATGAAACTGAAAAGCTTCTGTAAAGCAAAGAACACCGTCATCAAAACAAAACGACTGCCTACAGATTGGGAAAGAATCTTCACTAACCCTTTATCTGACAGAGGGCTAATATCCAGTATATACAAAGAACTAAAGAAGCAGAAAAGCAGCAAGCCAAGTAATCCAATTAAAAAATGGGGAAGAGAGCTAAACAGAGAATTCTTGACAGAGGAATATCGAATGGCAGAGAAACACTTAAAGAAATGCTCAACCTCATTAGCCATCAGGGAAATGCAAATCAAAACAATCCTGAGATTTCACCTCACACCCATCAGAATGGCCAAGATGAAAAACTCAAGTGACAACACATGCTGGAGAGGTTGTGGAGAAAGGGGAACCCTCCTCCACTGCTGGTGGGAATGTAAACTGGTACAACCACTTTGGAAATCTATCTGGCGCTTTCTCAGACAATTAGGAATAGTGCTTCCTCAAGACCCAGCTATACCACTGCTAGGTATATATCCAAACTTTGCTCAAGTACACAAAAGGGATACTTGCTCAACCATGTTTATAGCAGCTTTATTTGTAATAGCCAGAACCTGGAAACAACTCAGATGTCCATCAACGGAGGAATGGATACAGAAATTGTGGTATTTTTACACAATGGAATACTACACAGCAATCAAAAAGGAGAAAATCATGAAATTTGCAGGCAAATGGTGGGATCTAGAAAAGATCATTCTGAGTGAAATATCCCAGAAGGAGAAAGATAAACACGGTATATACTCACTTATATAGGCCTATAAGATATGATAAACATAATTAAATCTAAACACCTAAAAAAGATAATCAAGAGAGCGGACATGGGGTAAGATGATCAATCCTCGTTTAGAAAGACAGATGGGATGTGCATTGAACGTATGATAGGAGTCTACTGAAGGCATCTGAAAGACTCTAACTAGCAGTGTTTTCAAAGCAGATACAAAGACTCACAACCAAACCTTCGGCAGAGTACAGGGAATCGTATGAAAGAAGGGAAGTTGGTATGATTGGGAAAGGATAGGAGCTCCACAAGGACCAAATATATCTGGGCACAGGGTCTTTTCTGAGACTGACATTCAACCAAGGACCATGTATGGATATAACCTAGAACCTCTGCTCGGATGTAGCCTGTGGTAGCTCAGTTACCAATTGTTTCCCATAGTAAGGGGAACAAGAACTATTTCTAACAGGAACTCAATGGCTGGCTCTTTGACCTCCCCACCCCCCAAGGGAGGATCAGTCTTGTTAGGACACAGAGGAGGACTTTGCAGCCAGTCCTGAAGATACCTGATAAAATAGGATCAGATGAATGGGGAGGAGGCCCCCCCTCAGTGGCCTTGGAAAGGGGTAGGGTGGAGATGAAGGAGGGAGGGTGGGATTGGGAGGAAATGATGGAGCGGATATAGCTGGGATACAGAGTTAATAAAATGTAACTGATAAGAAAAAAATAAAATTAAAAAAAAGAAAATTACTTTAATTTGATGGGCCTATGGACATGTCTATCAGATAAACATACAGAAGGTTGATAAATAATACAGTAGAACCCATCCCACTCTAGGTAGCAGTATTGATGGCAAGAGGATATGTGCTCTATAAATCTGTACACCTAAAGAAACTAAGCAAGAAAGAGGACCCTGGGTAAGATAAGCAATTCTCACTCAGAAAGGCAAATGGGACAAACATCGGAAGAGGGAGAAAACAGGCAAAAGTAGAGGAGCCTACCACAGAGGGCCTCTGAAAGACTCTACCCATCTATCAAAGCAGATGCTGAGACCCATAGCCAAACTTTGGGCAGAGTGCAGGAAATCTTATGAAAGAAGGGGGAGATAGAAAGACCTAGAGGAAACAGGAGCTCCAAAAGGAGAGCAACAAAACCAAGAAATCCGGGTGCAGGGATCTTTTCTGAGACTGATGCTCCAACCAAGGACTATGTATGGAGATAACCTAGAACCCCTGCACAAATGTAGCCCATGGCAGCTCAGTCTCCAAGTAGGAATACCTAGTAAGGGGAACAGGGACTGTCTCTGACATGAACTCAGTGGCTGGCTCTTTGATCACCTCCCCCTGAAGAGAGAACAGCCTTACCAGGCCACAGAGTAAGGAGGACTTCCCCTATCCGTGGACATAGAAAGGGGCATGGGAGGAGGTGAAGGAGGAAGGGAGGGAGGGCTTGGGAGGGAGTGAGAGAGGGAGCTACAGCTTGGATACAATGTGAATAAACTGTAATTAATATAAAAAATAAATAAAATTATATAAAAAAAAGAAAATAGCAGAATATCAGTACTCAACTTTCCTCTATGGTCTCTGCTTCAGTTCCTGAATGACTTTTGTCAATAATGGACTATGCTGAGGAAGACTAAGCCAAATAAACCCTCTCCTCCCCTGAGTTAGTTTTGGTCAGTATTTTATCATATAATAAAAGAAAGCAACTAGAACATTATTGGAGTTAGATACAAGTATTCTACTTTTTCTCTCTATGTCCAACATCATTTTTTAAATTCTTGCTCTACCATCAATACTACTCTTTCAGCTTATCACCAAAGGTTCTGAATTCTACATGTACTCTAGACAATGCTTCTGATGCCCACGTCTGTACAATAGTTTAGTAATGTAATGTTTGAACCCTGGTGGGGATTGGTCTGATGCTTTATTTTGATGCTGGCTGCTGGCCCTCAAGATCTGTTACTCCCCAGATACACCTGTACTTGTTGTGTAACCTGCTTGAGACATTATTCCTGACTGGTTGATTAAATGGCCTACACTTGGGCAGAGCAGAATGGGGTAAATGTGGCTAAGGTTCCTGGGCTTTGGGTTCAAGAGAATCATGCAAGACAAATGGGCAGAAAGAGAGAAGGAAGGAGGATGATACAATGGGTTAGTGTAGAGAGGTAACCACATAGGCCCAGAGGAAGTACTCCAAGGATGACATGGACAGAAAAAAAAACTCCAAATATAAGCAAGATTGTGGATGGAAGGTAGCCTAGATAAAGATGGTTAATGCGGGTGGCACTGGATGGGGCTGAGAGATGGATGGTGAGGTTATTGAGATAGTGTAGGTAGAAATACCTGTCTGGCTCAAGGTAAATAAAGCAAGTATAAAAATCTAACAGGCGTCTGTGTCTTATTATTTGTGATAGCAGGTTAAATAATGCCACTGCAATAATCATAGGGCAAAAAAATAATGAATAGTATTTGTGAGCTGCCAGGCAGATGCTAGGAACTAAACCCAATCCTCTTGAAGAGCAACCAGTGCTCTTACCACTAAGCCATCTCTCCAGCTTCCTTCTACATTTTTAAATTTTAAGTTTTATGTGTGTGTGTGTGTGTGTGTGTATTTTATATGTATATGCTGTATTTTCAGCATATCCACTTCCTTCTCCTTTCCCCAATTCCTCTCATGTCTCTCCACTCCTTTTCAAATTCATGGCTTATTAATATGTAGTTAGTTATTTAGTTAGTTGGTTAGTTATATATATATATAGTTATAGCTACTTAGTTCATTTAGTGTGGCTCATATGTGTTTAGGACTGAACTCTTGGGCGTGGATGACCTGTCCAGGGGTTATCTTCAAAAAGACTGATTATTCTCTCAGTCTCCATTATTTGCCTATAGTTCATCATACAGGAATGGTGCTCTGTAAGAATTTACTCCCAACCACATTGATTTGTCAAATGGAACTGTCCTTTACCAGGCCTTGTTTAGGATACCACAGTTCCTTCTTAGCACAATAAGCAGCATATCAGTCTCATAATCTGATGGAAACCAATTCTGAGATTTCACTGGTTTGGTTTCCATGTCCTATCTAAAAAACACAATCTCAAATCTCACAATAAACTTCCTGGTCCTCTGACTCTTACAATATTTCTGTTGCCTCTATCTCTCTCAATCTCTCTCTCTCTCTCTCTCTCTCTCTCTCTCTCTCTCTCTCTTTCTCTCTCTGATGTCTCCAGAACCTTAGGTCTACACAAAGGTTGAGTTGCACATATATCAACTGGCATTGGGCATCCCACTATAAGTTGTTATACCCATTTTACCCATTTTTATTTTTCTATAATGGTCTCCATTTATTACAAAAAAAATGAAGTTTTTTTAATGAGGGTTAAGAGTCATACTAATGAATGTATAGGATATGTGTTTACATTGCCGCTTGAAATTATGCTGGTGTAGGGAAGTGGTAGTAATAAGTTATTTTGTTAATTAGGGTTTCTTTTCCTGTGATAAAACACCATTGCCACGGACTGGAGAGATGGTTCAGTGGTTAAGTTATTGCTCCTGTGGAGGACCTTTGATGCTCAGCACCTACACAGTTGTTTATAACCATCAATCCAGCTCCAGGAGATCTGACTCCCTCTTTTGACCTCTGTGCATACCAGGCATGTGTGTGGTAAATATACATACACACAAACAAAACACTCATAAACATAAAATAAAATAATTCTAAATAAAACCCACTGTCTTTTAGTCAGGGTTTCTATTGCTGTGACCAAAAAGCAAGTTGGGGGGAAAGGGTTTATTTGGCTTATACTTCCAGATCATAGTCTATCACTGGGGGAAGTCAGAAAAGCTCTAGCAGGGCTGAAACCTAGAGGCAAGAGCTGATGCAGAGGCCATGGAGTGGTGAGGCTTACTGGCTTGTTTCCTCATGGCTTCCTCAGTTGATTTCTTATCAAACTTAGCACCACCAGCCCAGAGAAGCCACCACCCACAATGGGATGGGCCCTCCCCCATTGATCACTAATTAAGAAAATGCCTTTACAGCTAGATCTCATGAAGGCATTTCTGTCTGTCTCATGACTCTAGCTCATGTCACATGGACACACAAGGCCAACCATAAACCCATTACCAAAAGCAACTTGGGGAAGAAACAGTTTATTTCAGTTGGTCATTAAGGGAAGCTGGGGCAGGAATTCAAACTGGGCAGGAATCTCAAGGCAAGAGCTGATGAATGTTCCACCCCTACCCTGGCTCCTTTTGGGCTATGATTGTTCTCAGACCTGAATTACTTGACAGTCACCAAACAATGCTAACCCCCTTCACAGGAGGGGAATCATGCCTTCTACTATAAACTTGACCAAGAACCTACAGCTCAGGAGGACATATTCCCCAGAAGCAGCAAGGGTATGAGTGGGGACCAATGACCCATGCTTAATAAGCCCTCTGGGTGGTTCTGGCAACTCTCTAAAGCTTGAAAGTCACAGGCACAACTAATATATCAGGTAATAGACTCAAATAGGGTAATTCACTTCTCCAGTTATCCAGAACATCCTAATGAAGACTGGCTTGTGTTTGAACATAAATCTATATTGAATCTCAGTAAGAAAACCCAGTGAGGAACTCTAGGTAAAGTTGTTGGACCTTCCTTGTGTCTCCTTGAAGATTTTCCTTACAGTTAAAAGCTGTGTGTCTTACTATTTCCCACTTCTTACTTAAGATTCCATGCACTTTGCCCATCAGTTGGCCTTAAGTTTCTGGAGAGGACAGGAACCCCACAAGGAGAGCAACAGAACCAGAAAATTTGAACACAGAGGTCTCCCCAGGGACTCATATTCCAACCAAGGAACATGCATGGAGATAACCTAGAACCCCTGCATAGATGTAGTCCATGACAGCGTAGTATCCAAGTGGGTTCCATAGTAATGGGAAGAGGGACTGCCTCTGACATAATCTGATAGGCCTGTTCTTTGATCACCTCCCCCTGAGGGGGGAGCAGCCCTACCAGGCCACAGAAGATGACAATGCAGCCATTCCTGATGGAATCTGATAGACTAAGATCAGAAGGAAGGAGAGGAGGACTCCCCTATCAGTGGACTTGGGAGGGACAAGCGAGAAGAAGGGGGAGGGAGGGTGGGGCTGGGAGGGGAGGAGGAAGGGGCTTATGGGAGGATACAAAGTGAATAAATTGTAATTAATAAAAAATAAAAAAGCTGTGTGTCTCAAGTGTTTTTTTTAATTTTTATGTATTTTAGATAAAATATAATTACATCATTTTCCACCTTCACTTTCCTCAGCCTACCCTCTCCCAAGTCTTCTCTCTCCAACTCCTTCCATACTCCCCACCTCATTATCAAATTGTTAGCCTCTTCTTCCCTGTTTTTTATTGGTATATTGTTTAATATATGTATAAACATATAAATACAACATATCAAGTATGTTTTTGTTTGTGTATAAATGATTTTAGAATTGTGCTCTCTGTATTAGATAACCAGTAAAGAGACTTATCCCTGAAAGACACTAGCTCTTCCTCTCTCATCAGTCATCAGTTGCCTATTCCAGGGGTGTGACCTCATGAGATTTCCTCCCTTTTGTATTGCATGTCTATAGATTTTGGCATTGTTCATATCTTGTTTATTCAGCCATTTGAGTCTGTTTTCATAGCAGACTTCCTAATGTCCTATCTCTTACATTCTTCCCAGCTTATCTTCTACATCAAGCCCTTGGTTCAAGACATTCCCTGAGCCTTCAGTGTAGGAACTGTGATGTAGATGTATCCATTGTGGCTGGGATCCCACAATCTGCTGATACCTACATTTTGTCCAATGTGGTTTTCTGGGGTAGTCTTCATTTATTGCAAAAGGAAGCTTCTTTGATAAGATACACTTACTGTAGATATAAGGATGAGATTTAGAATGTGGTTAAGAATTATGCTGGCCTAGCAAAATGGTAATAGTAGATTCTCTTTTAAGAGCCAAGAGTCATTAAAATATTTTAATTAATTCTTTAAGAATGTCATACAATGTTTTTGATCATATTTACTTCTTTCAGATTCACTCCCCTTCCTTACCCACCAACTGTATGTTTCTATTTTTCTTATAAGCCTTCCAAGTCAAATTTATGCAGCCAATATATCCTTAAAAGTGGAACCTGCTCTGGAACATGGTCAATCTACCTGAGTTCACACCCTTAAAAAACTGGCTCTCTCTCTCCAAAGCTATTGATTGCAAAAAGCTCATTAGCTAAGTGTAGGACTGTGTCTTCCTCCCCTTTCCATAGTGGTATTTTATTTCACTTGATCTTTCTCGGATTTTTGTGCATGCTATAACAACACTTGTGAGTTCATATATGTAATCTCCCTGTTGAGTCTGGAATTTATTTTATATACAAGAGAAAGTAAGTGATGTAATATAGGAAAGATGGGGTCCTAAGTTGTGTTTTAAGAAAAGATAAATAGTGGTTATAAGAGAGGTGTAAATGATGCTATAGAAACAGGAAATTTTGGTAAAGTAGGTATTACAGTAACTACAATCCTAAGAAAATATCTTGATTCACAATGATGCCAACCACAGCAATGAACATGGAATAAAATGAGCAAACAATTCATGAAGGAAGCCTTCAGACAAACAGCAAGTTTTGCTTATGATGGCCACAGATTCCTGGCATATTTAGTAAATTGAATCCATTCCCAGAGGAGCCTCAGATTCATTATCGTGACTTTAGCCTATGCAAACAGAGGCTATTTAGAGTGCAATAGCCTGTGTTGATGACTACTCATGTGTGATATTGTTTTCTAGGTGATATAAAAACATGAAGCCTAATCCAATTCTGCTTCCCAGGTTGTCTCTATTGTTTTAATTTCTGGTTCACAAAAAAGCTAATGGGATTCAAATAATGCTTTCTTTCCTATGCAGTGCAAACCTGTGTTTGAATGCAACCTCCTTTCTTCAGTGTTACTTAAACTCCACTTTTTCAGATTTCTCATCTGTAGAATGAGGAAGATAAAAATACTATAAACCCATGTTTGTGCCACATCTAACAGAAAACTCTGTATATAATAATTACCAAATTGATTGGTGATAAGAAGATAATTTATAAATTAATAACCAATTAAATAATGCCAGTGTGTGTAACTTTATCCTGCCTTGAAACCTTCCCTTCTGAGTGGATGAGGAAAGCTGAGAAGATTCACTGAATGCTCAGGAAACTTAAAAGATTCATGAAGATCCTTCAAAATATTATATAAGCAGGAAACAAATGCCAAGAAAAGGGTGCTACTTTTTGGACAGGGACATTCATTGATACAGCTTCTATGAGTCCTCACTCATAGCTTTTTGGTGAGGAAGCTGCTCTTGAGTCAACTACATTTCTGTAGGTAACTATATCAATTCCTCTATATGTGACACCAACAACATTGTTTAACCAAGCTGGACTTAGCTAGGATTATTTCTTTTCACTTTGTTCTCTCTACCGGGGGCAAATGGAGATAGACCCTCCTGGAAAAGCAGTACACATTAGTACCATACACACTGCATAAAAATACTTTAATAATGTTATATTTAGATGTAAATGATTTTATATATTAAATTAAATATTGCAAACTATCCACTTTGTGATTGTTTATCTCTTTTTTTTTTTAAATAGGAGATGAAATTCAAAGCTTTGCCCATGTTAATTTAATCCTGTATTCTACCAATGAGCTATAACTCTAGTCATGAGCATAAAATTTTTTATCTTAAAAACTATTTCAGGAGTCCATTAAGATATAAAATGATTTTTTTTTAGTTTTTCTCATAGAGAAAATTTGTATATATGTATCTACACTTATGTTTAGATTAACACAGTCTCCATTGCCTTTGGGGGGAGACTTAAAACAGCAAATCATAAAGATGGGACATGATATTTTAGACCACATTGACTCACTCTGTTTATTGTATGGAATGTTTCTTGATTGCTGACCATCTCTCAGGGCAACATACTTGAAAAGAAAACTTGAACAAGTCATTTAACCTTTCATAGTTTTCAGCTTCTACTTGTAAAATTTTAATTTTAGAGAAATGATAGATAGAGATGATGATGATGATAGATAGATAGATAGATAGATAGATAGATAGATAGATAGATAATAAATAGATGACAGAGTGTGTAGATAAACATAAACTCACAAATAGTATAATGAAGAAACACATCTCTGGTGCTCAGCAAATATTTTTCTTCATATGGGAATCTTATTTGCATCCCAGGTCTATGTCTATTGATTCCTAAGATGGAATCAATATCCATATGGAGATAAGAATTGGGATTTCATGCATGAGCAGTGTGCTCATGAGGCAATAGCCTTCAAGAGCAGCACTGCCAGCACCTATAATGAGAGTTGGAGAATGTAAAAAAAAATGAAGATTAATATTCAGCCATACCCTTGAAAAACAACTACTCATATACCAAGAATTTCTCCTTCTATCTTCATACCACAAAATAGAAAATCCCATGTACGTATGGATGTACCTACAAACTAAACCATGAGTTACAGCATAATACTAAATACACATGTATGAGTTTCAAAACAAAAACAAAAAAAGCAACAACAGAAAACATTGCTCTTTTAGAATCCTAGAAGTCAGAGGTTTGGTTCAACTCCCATTTGAAGGAATTTTGTTTTACTATTTCCCACGTCCTTAAAAGATACTCACTTTCTTGAACAGCCAGGTAAGTTGCAGAAATTATCCCATTGCGATTGCAGGATTAAAGTCCAAATTGTTTTCCTGACTAGGCTAAGCTATGCTTTTTTCACCTTATATTCTGGTTTCCTTATGACTTTCTTTCCTATAATGTTAGACAGCTGTGTCTTGCTGTGTCCTTTATGGCTAGAACTCTTGGAATAAAGATGGAGAAAAGATATACAGAGTCATAGACTTAACAGATCAGGATTTGGAAGGTTGTAACAGGACTGCCCATGCACGTACTTACCTCAGGCATCAGATGGAATTTGGAATCCTTCTTCTATGTTTTCTTTTTCTTTAATTTTTATTTATTATTTATTACACTTTATTCACTTTGTATCCTGGTTGAGGCCCCCACATTCATCTCTTCTCAACCCCACCCTCCCTCCCTTTTCTCCTATGCCCCTCCCCTAGTCCACTGATAAGGGAGGTCCTCCTCCCCTACTATCTGACCCTAGTCTATCAGGTCTCATCAGGACTGGCTGCATCATCTTCCTCTGTGGCCTAGCAAGACTGAAACCCCCAGGGGGAGATGATCAGAGAGCCTACCACTGAGTTCATGCCAGAGACGGCCCCTGTTCCCCTTACTAAGACACCCGCTTGGACACTGACTTTTTGGGCTACATCTGAACCTGGATTTCAGGTCCACTCCATGAATGGTACTTGGTTGGGGTATCACTCTCTGCAGAGTCCTACTATTGGTATCTACTATTGGAGTTGCTGACCCTTCCAGGACACTCTATATCCTATTTCTTTCATAAAATTCCATGCAACTCTGCCCAAAGTTTGGCTATGAGACTCAGCATCTGCTTCAATACCTTGATAAGTAGCGTCTTTCAGAGGCCCTCTGTGGTAGGCTCCTGTCCTGTTCCCTATCTTCTCCTGCTTCCAATGTCTAATGGATTTGCCATTCTGAATGAGGATAGAGCATTAAAACCTAGGGTCCTCCTTGTTGTTTAGCTTCTTTAGGACTAGAGATATTAGTGTGTTTATCCTATATTATATGTCTAATATCCACTTATAAGTGAGTATGTACCATGTTTATCTATCTGCTTCTGGGATACCTCACTCAGGATGATCTTTTCTAGTTCCCACCATTTCCCTGCAAATTTCATGATTTCCTTGTTTTTTATTGCCGAGTAATATTCCATTGTGTAAATGTACCACAATTTCTGTATCCATTCCTCCACTGAGGGGCTCTGGGATGTTTCAAATTTCTGGCTATTACAAACAAGGCTGCTACAAACATGGTTGAACAAATTTCCTTATTGTGTACTTGAGCTTCTTTTGGGCATATGCCTAGGGGCGGTATAACTGAATCTTGAGGAAGAACCGAATCCAAGAACATATCAAAGATTCCATCCACTACAACCAAGTAGGCTTCTACCCAGACATGCAGGGGTGGTTCAATATACAGAAATCCATCAATGTGATCCACCATATAAACAAAGTGAAAAAACACATGATCATATACTTAGATGCTGAAAAGGCATTTGACAAAATCCAATATCCATTCATGTTTAAAGTCTTGGAGAGATCAGGAATACAAGGCACATACCTAAACATAGTAAAGGCAATATACAGCAAGCCTATAGCCAATATCAAACTCAATGGAGAGAAATTTAAATCAATCCCACTGAAATCAGGGACAAGGCAAGGCTGCCCACTCTCTCCATATCTCTTCAACATTGTTCTTGAAGTCCTTGCTAGAGCAATAAGACAATTGAAGGAGATCAGGGGGATACAAATTGGAAATAAAGAAGTCAAAGTATCACTAGTTGCACATGATATGATAGTATACCTGAGTGACCCCAAAAATTCTACCAGGGAACTCCTACAACTGATTAACACCTTGAGCAAAGTGGCTGGATACAAAATTAACTCAAAAGAATCAGAAGCCCTCCTGTATACAAAAGACAAAAGGGCTGAGAAAGAAATTAGAGAAACAACACTCTTCAAAATAGCCACAAAGGACATAAAGTATCTTGGTGTGAACCTAACCAAGCAGGTCAAAGACTTGTATGAAAAAAAAATTCCAATCTCTGAAGAAAGAATTAGAAGAAGATATTAGAAGATGGAAAGATCTCCCATGCTCATGGCTTGGCAGGATTAATATAGTAAAAATGGCCATCTTACCAAAAGCAATCTACAGATTCAATGCAATTCACATCAAATTACCAACACAATTGTTTACAGACCTTGAAAGAAAAATTCTCACCTTCATATGGAACAACAAGAAACCCAGAATTGCTAAAACAATTCTCTACAGTAAAAGATCTTCAGGAGGTATTTCGATCCCTAACATCAAGCTGTACTATAGAGCAACAATACTAAAAACTGCATGGTACTGGCATAGAAACAGACTGGTGGATCAATGGAATAAAATAGAAGACCTGACATAAATCCACACACTATGGACACCTGATTTTTGACAAATATGTGAACCCCATTTTTAATAGTATTGCTTGGTATGTTGCTTTTTAACTTGTTAAGTTCTTTATATATTCTAGATATAATACCTCTGTCAGATATAGGGTTGGTGAAGATCCTTTCCTAGTCTGTAGGCTGTCATTTTGTTCTGATGACAATGTCCTTTTCTTTACAGAAGCTCTTCAGTTTCATGAAGTCCCATTTATTGATTGTTGATGTTAGAACCTGTGCTGTTGGTGTTCTGTTCAGGAAGTTTTCTCCTGTGCCAATGAGGTCAAGGCTCTTCCCCACTTTTTCTTCTAACAGGTTTAGTGTGTCTGGTTTTATGTGGAAGTCTTTGATCCACTTGGACTTTAGTTTTGCGAAGGGTGATAAATATGGATCTATTTTCATTTTTCTGCTTGTAGACATCCAGTTGGTCCAGCACCATTTGTTGAAGATGCTGTCTTTTTTCCATTGTATTGTTTTGGCTTCTTTGTCAAAAAACAAGTATCCATAGATTTGTGGGCTTATTCCTGGGTCTTCTATTACATTCCATTGATCTACCAGTCTGTTTCTATGCCAGTATCATGCCATTTTTATTGCTGTTGCTCTATAGTACAGTTTGAGATCAGGGATGGACACACCTCCAGAATATCTTTTATTGTACAGGATTGTTTTAGCTATTCTGGATTTTTTTCTGTGTTTTCATATGAAGTTGAGAATTGTTCATTCAAGGTCTGTAAAGAATTGTGTTGGTATTTTGGTGAGAACTGCATTGAATCTGTAGATTGCTTTTGGTAGGAGGACTATTTTTATTGTGGTAAACCTGATCCATGAGCATGGGAGATCTTTCCATCTTCTGACAGCTTCTTCAATTTTTTTCTTCAGAGACTTGAAGTTTTTTTCATACATGTCTTTCATGCACTTAGTTAGAATCACAACAAGGCAGTTTATTTTATTTGTGGCTTTTGTGAAGGGTGTTGTTTCCCTAATTTCTTTCTCAGCCCTCTTGTCTTTTGTATACAATAGGACTAGTGATTTTTTTGAGTTAAGTTTGTATCCAGCCACTTTGCTGAACGTGTTTATTAGTGAAGGAGTTCTTTAGTAGAATTTTTGAGGTCACTTATGTATACTATCATATCATCTGCAAATAGTGATAACTTTAACTTCTTCCTTTTTGATTTGTATTCCCTTGATCTCCCTTATTTGTCTTATTGCTCTAGCTAGAATTTCAAGTACTATGTTGAAGAGACATGGAGAGAGTGGGCAGCCTTGCCTTGTCCCTGACTTCAGTAGAATTGATTCAAGTTTCTCTCCGTTTAGTTTGATATTAGCTATAGGCTTGCTGTATATTGTCTTTACTATGTTTAGGTAAGTGCCTTGTATCCCTGATCTCTCTGAGACTTTAAAAATGAATGGTTGTTGGATTTTGTCAAGTGGGTGTTGGTATTTCAGCTGTATCTAAGAAAGGCAAGAGAATTTGCTCAACCATGTTTGTAGCACCTTTATTTGTAATAGCCAGAACCTAGAAACAACACAGATGTGCATCAGCTGAGGAATGGATACAGAAATTGTTGTACATCTATAACAGTATTTTAAGCCATACTACTGTAAAATATGTTTATATACCATTTTACATTCTAAAAGATAATTAGGTAAATTGGGCACTGAAAACATGTTAGCTGGACATTTCACTGCACCTCTGGAATCCCAGCTCTTAAATGGAAGAAAGTGCAAATAGAAATATCATAAGTTCAAGACCACCCTTAGCAACATAGAAATTTCCAAGATAGCCTGAGCTATGCAGAAATTCCTTATATCAAAAAGGAATTAAGAAAATAACCTTTATAATCTCCTATAAGTACAATGTCCATATAAAATTCTAAATGTGTATAGATATGTGTGTGTGTGTACACATGCACTATTATTGCAGAAAATGTTCTATCTCTAAATCTGACATGCTGTAACTTTAAAACCAGAAAGCCAGGTTCCTAGGTTGTTTCCTGTTTTCTTTTTCTTCTGATGTCCATCCTCTTTGCCTTTCAAGATGGGGATTGAACAATTTAGTTAGGGTCCTCTCTTTTGCTTAGCTAGGAACCTGCTACAAAGGGCCTCTGAAAGCCAGAAGAAGAAAACAGGAAACAACCTCGGAACCTGCCACAGAGGGCCTCTGAAAGTCTCTGCCGTGCAGAGTGTCAAAGCAGATGCTGAGCCTGATGGCCAACTGACAGGCAGAGTGAATGGAATTTTATGTAAGAAGTGGGAAATAGTTAAGAGCTGGAGAGGACAGGAACTCCACAAGGAGAGCAACAGAACAAGAAAATTTGAACACAGGGAACTTCCCAGAGACTCATACTCCAACCAAGAACTATCCGTGGAGATAACCTAGAACCCTGACAATGCAGCCACTTCTGATGAGAACTGATAGACTAAGATCAGAAATAAGGAGAGGAGGACCTCCCCTATCAGTGGACTTGGGGAGGGGCATGCATGCAGAAAGGGGGGGTTGGACCGGGAGGGGAGGAGGGAGGGGCTTATGGGGGGATACAAAATGAATAAAGTGTAATTAATAAAAGTTAAAAAAATAAGAAATACAAAAAAAAAAAAAAACAGAAAGCCAAATTACATTCTTGGCACTCTACCTTATTTGCCAATTATATGTAATAAACTAAAGAATCAAATTTTAAGTAATGTTTGATATTTATGTGTGCTTGGAACTTTGAGTTATAAATAGTACTTCACAATCCATTTCAACATAACATTAATTATTTGAGATCAATGCTTCAACTTTCTATCATTACTTATCATAATGACTGTTATAAAGCTGACACAAAAAAACAGAAACTAAGTGAAGAAAAATTAATTTTAACAAAGTAAATGTATTGTGGGAAGACAGGAAATATGATAGATGCAAAACCATTGTTAAAGTATAGCCATTTAAAAACTGCTAAAAATAAATCAAGTGATTCAACAACTTATAATGTATAACTGTGATAATAAAATTATTAATAATAAATAATGGCTTATATAAGTAAGCTCTTCATCTTAAAATTAGAATTTAATAGGAAGCTATTTCAACAGAAGTAATATCAAGCCTTTTGTTTCTGCAGTTATTAAGGCACAGGCTATTTGATATGTATTCATCATAAATACCAAAGATTAAATCATTAAATGTCCTGTAAAAATGAGAACATAATAAAAGTACACGTGGTTTTAGATTACCCCACAAAATTTACAAAATTATCAGTTAGATAATTCTTTCCAAAGAATAATATGAAAACTCACTACTTAAGAAAAGCAACAGAATACAGGTTAAATTGGTAAAAGAAAAAAATTACATACTATTTTAAGCTTTCAGAGTTTATTGTGAAAAATTCAAGTAATTCATCAAACTATGATAAAATTCTATTGATTTCCTTTTGATGACCATGGGGAAAAAAAATCTAAAAAAGTATTTTAAATCTAACTTTAATAATCCATTAACTTTAACTCTCAGCTGAATTAGAAATTACTGAAAATGTTTTTCTGAATATTTTAGTTAAAATTTATGATTTCATAAGTCTAAGTACTGAATTTATATTGGTTTAATGGTGTTTGATGTTATGCACATTAAACACTGAAAAAGCATATATAAATATCTAATCCTTTATTTATTTGCTACTATTTATTGAATATTTTTTACATTGGTAACTCTAGTTATAAGGGATCTGATTCTTCTTTCCTTTGTAGGCATGACACATGTGCTATAAATACACACAGGCAAAAACTCACACGTATAAACAAAATAAATACCTATAAAAATAAAAAGCATATTCTTTTACCATCTGCTATTTCTAAATATTGTTGAAAACAGTTCACCAAACACAATTGATATTATAGTGAACATGGATGTTTTATGAGAGCTAGGCAGAGTCACATTGCATTTCAATTCCATACACTGTCAGTTTTCCAAAAACACCTGTCAGATGGAAAATGAACACAATGACAGTCTCTAGGAAAAAAAATGTTGTCTATATTTCAATGACAGTTATTTTTTTAATAAGTCAGCATCATCTGGATCCAAATACTCAATTTATTCCAATAGGCTTTATTTTTCTTTAATAAATTAAAGTCAATGTTTTGAGTAACATAATGTTATAAGGAAGAATAAAACCATTAAAGAAAAGTAGGTATTGAACTTAACTGCATGTAAGCATTTCTTGTCATAGGCATGTTTACTAAAGAATAAAACATATAGGCAACCAATTCAATAGTTCTGAACTGACAAATCAAGATGGAATCTCAAAATTTGTTGTTTTATCAAGATGCAATAACTTGTAAATGACCTTCATCAATTGATAAAATTATCAAGAAACTACAGTGGAGGTGGGGCAAGATGGTGGCGCCTGGAGGACTCTCATTCTGACCAGCAGCACATCAGGATTGGCACAGTGACCAGCAATCAGAACTCGCGGCCATAAAACACAGGTGATTGTGTTTCCCAGGTGAGAGGATACCCCACGGTGGGGAATTCAATCAGCTTTTAACTCACCCAGCTAAACCGCAGAAGAGATCCCGGTTCCGCCAGATGCTTGGTCGCCAGCCCCAACCCAGAGCCACACGCCAGTGTCTCTGGTCACGGTCCCAGACTGAACTGTGTGCACCACACTATCAGAGACTGGAATTTTCAGTCGAGAGATAACCTCACGGTGCAGGAAACAATTGGGACAGACCTTAGGTCACCCAGACATCCCCTGGAAAAGACTTGGGTTCCGCGGTTGCCCCAGGAGCCAGCCCAGAGCCAGAGCCGGGGACCCAGGCACCTGCACAGAGCCCTGCCTGCGCACCTGATTCGCTGCCTCAGATAGAACTGTGGGCCCCAGGGCACCAGAGACTGCGTTTCACTGTCCAGTGCAAACACACAGGGAGAGAAATGGCTGGTCTGATTTCAGAGCACTCAGCCGACACCCCCACCTCGAAAAGGTCTCAGGAAAATTACCCAGTTTAGGCAGACGCCCAGGCTCCCAAAGGCCAGAAAGGCAGACACAGGCAGTTTCTGCATGACAGCTAGCTGGCAGAGACTGAGTGGTGCGCCCCAGCGCAAAAAAGAGACTGGGAGTCCCTGTCTCCAGAGAATCCACAAGGAAGGAAGGAAACTGTACTGACTTAAATCACCCAAGCCTTCCCTGGAAAAAGTCTCGCAGACCTGCCAGGCCGAGCCACCATCACTCAGCTGTGCTCCAGACACAGGCACAAACAGTTGCTGCGCACCAGATGTCCAACTGGGTCACAGCAGCTGATCATTAAATTTAGAAGCAAGAAACCCAGAAACAGGGCAGCTGTCTTCAGGACTTTCCTGGGTGAGAGGAGAACCCTCTCGACTAACAAAGACCACAGTTACCACTCAGGTCTCAGGCAGCAATTCCTGAAAAAAACACCAGCCATCCAGGGACTATACCCAAAAAGCTGAGAAGATTTCCTTCAAGAAAAACCAGCTTTCTGCCAAGGGGATTCTCTCCACCACAGGATTCCCAGGAACCACCAGAAAATAACCCCAACCACCTAAGATAGCACAATGGATAGAGGCCAGCATAAAAGCTCAAGCAACAAAAGACAGAGCATTATGGCATCTCCAGAGCCTAATTACTCAGGGGCAAGTAGCCCTGGACACCCCAGCATAACTGCAATCCAAGAAGATGACCTAACAAGTATGCTCATGAAGATGAGAAGAGATGAAACAAATGAGATACGTAAAGACATAGAGGAAGATAAACTCAAACAGAATATTGCCATCCATAAAGAAATAGAGGAAGTTGCAGCCAAACAGTTTATGGCCTTTAGAAAGGAAATGCTTAAAGCACTGAATGAAATAAAAGAAACAGAGTTGAAGGAACTAAAAGAAAAACAGGAAAGTACAATCAGACAGGCGAAGGAAGTAAACAAAACAACTCAAGACATGAAGATAGAACTGGAAAAATTAAAAAAAAAACACAAATGGAGGAAATAATGGAGAGGAAGAATCTAGGGAAGAAAACAGGAACTACAGAGGCAAGCATAACCAACAGACCACAAGAAATGGAAGAAAGAATCTCAGGTGTAGAAGATACAATGGAAGAAATCGATATATCTGTCAAAGAAAATGTTAAATCCAAAAAATTCCTGACACAGACCGTCCAAGAAATCCAAGACAATATGAAAAGACAAAACCTAAGAATAATAGGTATAGGGGAAAAAGAAGACTCCCTTCTCCAAGGCCCAGAAAATATTTTCAAAAAAATCATTGAAGAAAATTTCCCCAAGTTAAAGGAGAAGCAAATAAAAATACATGAGGCCTACAGAACACCCAACAAATTTGACCAGAAAAGAAAATCCTCCCGCCACATAATAATCAAAACAGTAAGTATACAGAACAAAGAAAAAATACTAAAAACTGCAAGGGAAAAAGGCTAAGTAACATATAATGGCAAAGCCATTAGAATCACACCTGACTTTTCAACAGAGACCATGAAAGCCAGAAGAGCCTGGATGGATATCATGCACACCCTAAGAGAACACAGATGTCAGCCCAGGATACTATACCCACCAAAACTCTCAGTCCTCATAGACGGAGAAAACAAGATATTCAATGACAAAAACAAATTTCAACAATACCTACACACAAATCCAGCATTACAGAAGACACTGGAAGGGAAAATGCAACCCAAAAAAATTAGCTTCTTTCAAGAAAACACAGGAAATAATTAACCTTACTACAGTAAAACAAAAAGCAACCAAGCACACAACCTTATGACCACAGCCAACATCAAAATCCAAGGATCTAACAGCCACTGGTCATTAATCTCTCTCAACATCAATGGACTCAACTCTCCAGTAAAAAGACACAGACTAACAGAATGGATACGTAAACAAAACCCAGCAATCTGTTGCATTCAAGAAACACACCTAAGGCACAAAGATAGACATTAGCTGAGGGTAAAGGGTTGGAAGACGACTATCCAAGCAAATGGACCCAATAAGCAAGCAGGAGTAGCCATTCTAATATCTGATGAAATAGACATTCAACCAAAATTAATAAAAAGAGATGAGGAAGGACACTTCATACTCATCAAGGGAAAATTCCACCAGGAAGACATCACAATCCTGAACATCTATGCTCCAAATACAAGAGCACTCACATTTGTTAAAGAAACATTGATAAAATTTAAACCACATATAGATCTCCACACATTAATAGTGGGAGACTTCAGCACCCCACTCTCAACAAAGGACAGGTCAACAAAACAGAAATTAAACAAAGAAACAATGTCTCTAAGAGAGGTCATGAATCAAATGGACCTAACAGACATTTACAGAACTTTACACCCAAACACAAAAGAATTTACCTTCTTCTCAGCACCTCATGGAACCTTCTCCAAAATAGACCATATTGTTGGTCACAAAGTAAGCCTCAACAGATACAAGAAGGTTGAAATAATCCCTTGTATCCTGTCTGATCACCATGAAATAAGCTGGACCTCAACAATAACAGAAATAGCAAAAAGCCTACACACACATGGAAACTGAACAGCTTGTTACTAAATGACAGCTGGCTCAGGAAAGAAATAAAGAAAGAAATTAAAGTCTTCCTAGAACTCAATGAAAATGAAGACACAACATACCCAAACTTGTGGGACACAATGAAAGCAGTGCTAAGAGGAAAGTTCATAGCACTACATGCCTTCAAGAAGAAATTCGAGACAGCTCATTCAAGCAACTTAATGGCTCACGTAAAAACCCTAGAAAAAGAAGAAGCAGACACACTAAAAAGGACGAGACGGCCAGAAATAATCAAACTCAGGGCTGAAATCAATCAATTAGAAACAAATAAAACTTAAATTCAAAGAATCAATGAAACCAAGAGCTGGTTCTTTGAGAAAATCAACAAGATCGACAAACCCTTAGCCAAGCTAACTAAAAGGCAGAGAGACACCACCCAAATCAACAAAATCAGAAATGAAAAGGGGGACATAACTACAGACACTGAGGAAATCCAAGCAATCATTAGGACTTACTTCAAAAGTCTATATGCCACAAAATTTGAAAACCTAAATGAAATGGACAATTTTCTTGATCGATTTGACTTACCAAAGCTGAATCAGGACCAGGTAAATCAATTAAACAGTCCTATATCACCCAAAGTAATAGAAGCGGTCATCAAAAGTCTCCTATCCAAAAAAAGCCCAGGACCAGATGGCTTCAGCACAGAATTCTACCAGACCTTCAAAGAAGAGTTAATACCAATTCTCTTCAAACTATTCCACAAAATAGAAACAGAAGGAACATTGCCAAATTCATTCTATGAAGCCACAGTCACCTTGGTACCTAAACCTCACAAAGACTCAACAAAGAAAGAGAATTTCAGGCCAATCTCCCTTATGAACATTGATGCAAAAATACTTAACAAAATACTTGCAAACCGGATCCAAGAACACATCAAAGATATTATCCACTATGACCAAGTAGGCTTCATCCCAGGCATGCAGGGATGTATATATTTCAATATACGGAAATCCATCAATGTGATCCACCATATTAACAAACTGAAAGAAAAAAACCACATGATAATCTCCCTAGATGCTGAAAAAGCATTTGACAAAGTCCAACACCCATTCATGTTTAAAGTATTGGAGAGATCAGGAATACAAGGCACATACCTAAACATAGTAAAGGCAATATACAGCAAGCATATAGCCAACATCAAACTGAACAGAGAGAAACTTAAAGCAATCCCACTGAAATCAGGGACAAGACAAGGCTGCCCACTCTCTCCATATCTCTTCAACATAGTGCTGGAAGTCCTTGCTAGAGCAATAAGACAGTTGAAGGAGACCAAGGGGATACAGATGGGAAAAGAAGAAGTCAAATTATCACTATTTGCAGATGATATGATAGTATACGTGAGTGACCCCAAAAATTCTACCAGGGAACTCCTACAGCTGATAAACACCTTCAGCAAAGTGGCCGGATACAAAATTAACTCAAAAAATCAGTAGCACTCCTGTATACAAAAGACAAAAGGGCTGAGAAAGAAATTAGAAAAACAACACCCTTCACAATAGCCACAAATGACATAAAGTACCTTGGTGTAACCCTAACCAAGCAAGTCAAAGACTTGTATGAAAAAATTTCAAGTCTCTGAAGAAAGAATTAGAGGAAGATATGAGAAGATGGAAAGATCACCCATGCTCATGACTTGGCAGGATTAACATAGTAAAAATGGCCATCTTACCAAAAGCAATCTACAGATTTAATGCAATTCCCATCAAATTGCCAACACAATTCTTTACAGGCCTGGAAAGAAGAATTCTCAACTTCATATGGAATAACAAGAAACCAAGAATTGCTAAAACAATCCCCTACAATAAAAGATCTTCTGGAGGTATCTCCATCCCTGATCTCAAGCTGTACTATAGAGCAACAGTTATAAAACCTGCATGGTACTGGCATAGAAACAGAATGGTGGATCAATGGAATCGAACAGAAGACCCAGAAATAAACCCACACACTTACGGACACCTGATCTTTGACAAAGATGCCAAAACCATACAATGGAAAAAAGATAGCATCTTCAACAAATGGTGCTGGTCCAACTGGATGTCTACATGTAGAAAAATGAAAATAGATCCATACTTATCACCCTGCACAAAATTGAAGTCCAAGTGGATCAAAGACCTCAACATAAAACCAGACACATTAAATCGGCTAGAAAAAAAAGTGGGGAATACCCTAGAACTCATTGGTACGGGAGAAAACTTCTGAACAGAACACCAACAGCACAGGCTCTAAGAGCAACAATCAATAGATGGGACCTCATGAAATTGAAAAGCTTCTGTAAAGCAAAGGACACCATCATCAAAACAAAGCGACTGCCTACAGATTGGGAAAGAATCATCACCAACCCTTTATGTGACAGAGGACTCATATCCAATATATATAAAGAACTAAACAAGCTGAAAAGCAACAAACCAAGTAATCCACTTAAAAAATGGGTAACAGAGCTAAAGAGAGAATTCTCTGTAGAGGAATATCGAATGGCAGAGAAGCACTTAAAGAAATGCTCAGCATCATTAGCCATTAGGGAAATGCAAATCAAAACAACCCTGAGATTTCACCTTACACCTATCAGAATGGCCAAGATGAAAAACTCAAGGGACAACACATGCTGGAGAGGTTGTGGAGAAAGGGGAACCCTTCTCCACTGCTGGTGGGAATGTAAACTGGTACAACCACTCTGGAAATCAATCTGGCGCTTTTTCAGACAACTAGGAATAGCGCTTCCTCAAGATCCAGCCATACCACTCCTAGGCATATACCCAAAAGAGGCACAAGTACACAAAAAGGACATTTGCTCAACCATGTTTGTAGCAGCTTTATTTGTAATAGCCAGAACCTCGAAACAACCCAGATGCCCCTCAACTGAAGAATGGATGCAGAAACTGTGGTACATCTATACAATGGAGTATTACTTAGCAATGAAAAATAAGGAAATCATGAAATTTGCAGGTAAATGGTGGGACCTGGAAAGGATCATCCTGAGTGAGTTGTCCCAGAAGCAAAAAGACACGCATGGTATATACTCACTCATATAAACATACAAAATAGAATAAACCTACTAAAATCTGTACATCTAAACAAACTAAGCAAAAGAGAGGACCCTAACTAAAATGTTCAATCCCCATCCTGAAAGGCAAAGAGGATGGACATCAGAAGAAAAAGAAAATAGGAAACAACCTCGGAACCTGCTACAGAGGGCCTCTGAAAGCCAGAAGAAAACAGGAAACAACCTTGAAACCTGCCACAGAGGGCCTCTGAAAGCTTCTACAGTATAGACTGTCAAAGCAGATGCTGAGCCTGATGGCCAACTGATGGGCAGAGTGAACGGAATTTTATGTAAGAAGTGGGAAATAGTAAGAGCTGGAGGGGACGGGAACTCCACAAGGAGAGCAACAGAACAAGATAAATTGAACACAGGGAACTTCCCAGAGACTCATACTCTGACCAAGGACTATTCGTGGAGATGACATGGAACCCCTGCACAGGTGTAGCCCATGGCAGTTCAGTGTCCAAGTGGGTTACATAGTAATGGGAAGAGGGACTGCCTCTGACATAATCTGACTGGCCTGCTCGTTTCTCACCTCCCCCTGAGGGAGGAGCAGCCTTACCAGGCCACAGTAGAGGACAATGAAGCCACTTTTGATGAGAACTGAAAGACTAAGATCAGAAAGGAGAGGAGAACCTCCCCTATCAGTGGACTTGGGGAGTGGCATGCATGCAGAAAGGGGAGGGAGGGTGGGATTGGGAGGGGAGGAGGGAGGGACCTATGGGGGGATACAAAATGAATAAAGTGTAATTAATAAAATAAAAAAAGCAATGTCAGCAATTTTAACTGTGTCTAAAACTAAGTATGTATGTTTAAGAATGATGAGAGAAAATAATGCACCTTTATAAACATAATACTCTGATAGAGAATCAGAGTATTCCCCCTTCTCTCATAGGATTCCCTGAACTCTGCCCTAAGTTTGGTTATGAGTCTCAGTATCTGTTTTGATACACTGCTGGGTAGAATCTTCCTTCTTTTCAGCACCTCCTGGAACCTTCTCCAAAACAGACAATATAGTTGGTCACAAAGCAATCCTCAATGGATACAAGAAGATTGAAATAATCCCTTGTGTCCTATTGATCACCATGGACTAAAGCTGGACCTCAACAACAATAGAAACAGCAAAAAACCTACACACACATGGAAACTGAACAACTTGCTAATAAATGACAGCTGGGTCAGAGAAGAAATAAAGAAAGAAATTAAAGACTTCCTAGAATTCAATGAAAAAGAAGGTACAACATACTCAAACTTATGGGACACAATGAAAGCAGTGCTAAGAGGAAAATTCATAGCACTAAGTGTCTTCAAAAAGAAACTTAAAACATCTCAGACAAATTTAATGGCTCACCTGAAAGCCCTAGGAAAAAAAGAGGCAGACACACCCAAAAGGAGTAGAAGGCTGGAAATATTCAAGCTCAGGGCTGAAATCAATAAATTAGAAACAAATAAATCTATTCAAAGAATCAATGAAACCAAGAGCTGGTTCTTTGAGAAAATCAACAAGATAGACAAACCCTTAGCCAAACTAACTAAAAGGCAGAGAGAAACTATCCAAATCAGCAAAATCAGAAATGAAAATGGGGACATAACAACAGACACAGAGGAAATCCAAACAATCATTAGGTCTTACTACAAAAGCCTAAACATCACAAAATTTGAAAATCTAAATGAAATGGACAATATTCTTGACAGATTCCATTTGCCAAAATTAAATCAAGATCAGGTAAATAGATTGAATAGGCCTATATCACCCCAAGAAAATAGAAGCAGTCATCAAAACTCTCCCTTCCAAAAAAGCCCAGGGCCAGATGGATTCACTGCACAATTCTACCAGACCTTCAAAGAAAAGCTAACTCCAATTCTCTTAAAAACTATTCCACAGAAGGAACATTACCAAACTCATTTTATGAAGCTACAGTCACCTTGATATATAAATCACACAAAGACCCAACAAAAAAAGAGAACTTCTGACCTATCTCTCTTATGAACATTGATGCAAAAATACTCAATAAGATACTTGCAAACTGAATACAAGAACACATAAAAGATTTCATCCACCATGACCAAGTAGATTTCATCCCAGGCATGCAGGGGTGGTTCAATATACAGAAATCCATCAATGTAATCCACCATATAAACAAACTGAAGGAGAAAAGCCACATGATAATCTCCTTAGATGCTAAAAAGGCATTTGACAAAATCCAATGCCCATTAATGTTTAAAGTCTTAGAGAGATCAGGGATACAAGGCACATACCTAAACATAGAAAGACAATATACAGCAAGCCTAAAGCCAACATCAAACTAAATGGAGAGAAACTTAAATCAATCCCACTGAAATCAGGGACAAGGCAAGGTTGCCCACTCTCTCCGTATCTCTTCAACATAGTACTTGCAGTCCTAGCTAGTGCAATAAGACAACTAAAGACTCATTTATAAGTGGATACTAGACCTATAAGATAGAATAAACATACTAAAATTTGCACACCTAAAGAAGCTACACAAGAAGAAGGACCTGGGGTAAGATGATCAATCCTCACTTAGAAAGGCAAATGGGATGGACGTTGGAAGTAGGAGAAAACAAGTAACAGGACAGGAGCCTACCACAGAGGGCTTCTGAAAGACTCTACCCAGCAGTGTATCAAAGCAGATGCTGAGACTCATAACCAAACCTTGGGCAGAGTGCAGGGAATCATATGAAAGAAGGGGGAGTTAGTAAGACCTGGAGAGGACAGGAGCTCTACAAGGACCAAGTATATCTGGGCACAGATGTCTTTTCTGATACTGTTTATCCAACCAAGAACCATGCATGGATATAACCTAGAACCCGTGCTCAGATATAGCCCATGGCAGCTCAGTCTCCAAGTGGGAATACCTAGTAAGAAGAACAAGGACTGTCTCTGACATGAACTCAATTGCGGACTCTTTGACCTCCATCCCCACCCAAGGGAGGAGCAGCCTTGCTAGGCCATTGCATCCAGTCCTGAAGAGTGCTGATAAGCTAGGGTCAGATAGAAGGAGAGGAGGGCCTCCCCTATCAGTGGACTTGGAGAGGGTAATAGGAGGAGATGTGGGAGGGAAGGAGGTATTGGGATTAGTGAGGGAAGGGGCTACAACTGTGATACAAAATAAATAAACTGTAATTAATATAAAAACTAAAAATTTAATTTAAAAAAGACAACTAAAGGAGATCAAGGAAATACAAATTGGGAAGAGAATTCAAAGTATCAGTATTTGCAGATGATATGATAGTATACATGAGCAACCCCAAAAATTCAACCAGAGAACTCCTTCAGCTGATAAACACCTTGAGCAAAGTGGCTGGATACAACATTAACTCAAAACAAAAATCAGAAGCCCTCCTGTATACCAAAGGCAAAAGGGGAAAAAAAAAACCTTAGTATTATGTTATTGCTACTAATAACATAAAGTACCTTGGTGTGACTCTAACCAAGCAAGTGAAAGATCTGTCAAAAAAAAGCCTTCAAGTCTCTGAAGAAAGAAATTGAAGAAGATATAAGAGGGTGGAAAGATCTCTGTGCTCATGGATCGGTAGGATTAACATAGTGAAAATGGCCATCCAGCCAAAAGCAATCTACAGATTCAATGCAATTCACATCATAATACCAACACAATTCTTTACAGACCCTGAAAGAAAAATTCTCAACTTCATATGGAATAACAAGAAACCCAGAATTGCTAAAACAATCCTCTACAATAAAAGATCTTCTGGAGGTGTCTCCATCCCTGATCTCAAGCTGTATTATAGAGCAACAGTAATAAAAACTGCATGGTACTGGCATTGAAACAGAATGGTGGATCAGTGGAACCAAATAGAAAACCCATAAATAAACCTACACACTTATGGACACCTGATCTTTGACAAAGATGCCAAAACCATACAATGGAAAAAAGATAGCATCTTCAACAAATGGTGCTGGTCTAACTGAATATCTACATGTAGAAAAATTAAAATAAATCCATACTTATCACCCTGCACAGAACTGAAGTCCAAGTGGATCAAAGACCTCCACATAAAACCAGACACATTAAATCAGTTAGAAGAAAAAGTGGGGAAGAGCCTAGAACTCATTGGCACAAGAAACAACTTCCTGAATAGAACACCAACAGCACAGGCTCTAAGAGCAACAATCAATAAATGGGACCTCATGAAACTGAAAAGCTTCTGTAAAGCAAAGGACATTGTCATCAGAACAAAACAACAGCTTACAGACTGGGAAAGGACCTTCAACAACACTATATCTGACAGAGGTATTATATCCAGAATATATAAAGAACTAAAGAAGTCAAAAAGTAACAAATCAAGCAATCCAATTAAAAAATGGGGCACAGAGATAAACAGAGAACTCTCAGTAGAGGAATACAGAACAGCAGAGAAACACTTAAAGAAATGCTCAACGTCCTTAGTCATCAGGGACATGCAAATCAAAACAACCCTGAGATTTCACCTTATACCCATCAAAATGGCTAAGATCAAAAACTCAAGTGATAATACATGCTGGAGAAAGGGGAACCCTCCTCTGTTGCTGGTGGGAATGTAAACTTGTACAACCATTCCGGAACTCAATCTGGCACTTTCTCAGAGAACTAGGAATAGCGCTTCCTCAAGATCCAGCTATACCACTCCTAGGCATATATCCAAAAGAGGCTCAAGTACACAACAAGGACATTTGCTCAACCATGTTTGTAGCAGCTTTATTGGTAATAGCAAGAACCTGGAAACAACACAGATGCCCCTCAGCTGAGGAATGGACACAGAAATTGTGGTACATTTACACAATGGAATACTACTCAGCAATTAAAAACAAGGAGATCATGAAATTTGCAGTAAATTGTGGGATCTAGAAAAGATCATCCTGAGTCAAGTATCCCAGAAGCAGAAAGACCACAAAGGGCCCCTGAAGGACTCTGTCCAGCAGTGTATCAAAGCAGATGCTGAGACTCACAGCCAAACTTTGAGAAGAGTGCAGGGAATCTTAGGAAAGAAGGGGGAGATAGTAAGACCTAGAGAGGACAGGAGCTCCACAGAAAGAGCATCAGAACCAAAATATCTGGACACAGGGGTGTTTTCTGAGACTGATACTCCAACCAAGGACCATTCATGGAGATAACCTAGAATGCCTGTTCAGATGTAGCCCATGGCAGCTCAGTATTCAAGCGGGTTTCCTAGTAAGGGGAACAGGGACTGTCTCTGACATTAACTCAGTGGCTGGCTTTTTGATCACCTCCCCCTGAGGTGGAAGCAGCCTTGCCAGGCCACAGAGAAGGAAAATGCAACCAGTCCTGATAAGCTAAGGTCAGACGGAATTTGAAGAGGACCTCCCCTATCAGTGGACTTGGAGAGAGGCGTGAGAGAAGATGAGGGTGGGAGAGTGGATTGGGAGGGAACAAAGGAGTGGGATACAGCTGGAATACAAAATAAATAAAATCTAATTCTATATAAAAAATAAAAATTTAATTAAAAAAAAGAAAGATAGGTAAATATGTGACTTCAATACCTGACTTTCTTAAATAGACCAGCCATCTGGGGGGGGGGGGGGAGAGAAGCATCAAAATTAAATGGCATTATATTGCAAATGGACTTGGCAGCTTTCTATGGAATATTATATCCAAAAACTGAAGAATGTACATTCTATCTTGCAGCACATAGGATATAATTTAAAATAGACTACATTCTGGGACTTAAAACAATTCTGAAGAAATTCAGAAACATTTAACTTTCTGCATCTCCTATCTAATCATAATGAAATGAAACTTCAAATTGCCATCCAACAAATCTCTAATAATATAGAAAGTTATGAAGATTAAACAACTCATTACAAAATGGTGAATGAGTCAAAATAGAAATCAAAGAAAGAAGAAATTTTAAGTCCTAGAACTAAATGAAAATGAAAACATAATACAACAAAACTTATAGCACACACTAAAGGCAGTTCATGAGGGAAATGTAGAGCTTTAATGCCTATATTTTAAAATATGGTAAAGATGGACATCCTGGTTGTTTTCAGGTCCTAGCTATTACAAATAAAGCTGCTATGAACATAGTAGAGCAAGAATATAAGCTGCTAAGTACATAGTCCTTGTGGTATGGTGGAGCATCTTTTGGGTATATGCCCAGGAGTGGTATAGCTGGATATTGAGGTAGCTCTATTACCAATTTTCTGAGAAACCTTCAGATTGATTTCCACAGTGGTTGTACAAGTTTGTGCTCCCACCAACAATGAAAAAGGATTCCCCTTGCTCCTCATCCTCACTAGAATGTGCTGTCACTTGAGTTTTTACCTTAGTCATTCTGACCAATGTTAGATAGAATCTCAGAGTCATTTTGACCTGAATTTCCCTGATGATTTAAGAAATTTCTTTGTGTGCTTCTCGGCTATTAGAGATTCCTCTGTTGAAAATTCTCTGTTTAGCTCTGTACCTCATTTTTAAAATTAGATTATTTAGTTTATTGGTGTTTAATTTCTTGAGTTTTTAATATATTTTAGATATTAGCCTTCTGTCAGATGGAGGGTTAGTAAAGATCTTTGCCCAGCCTGTAGCCTACCATTTTATTCTATTGACAGTGTCCTTTCCCTTCCAGAAGCTTTTCAGTTTCATGAGGTTTCATTTATTGATAGTTATCCTAGGGCCTGAGTCCTTGGTGTTCAGGAAGTTGTATCCTGCACCAGTGAGTTCAAGTCTGCTCCCCACTTTTTCTCCTGTTAGATTTAGTGTATCTAGTTTTATGTTGAGGTCTTTGATCTACTTGGACTTGAGTCTTGTGCTGGGTGATAAATATGGATCCATTTGCTCTCTTCTGCAGGCAAACATTTAGTCAGGCCAGTACCATTAATTGAGAATGCTTCATTTTTTTCCATTGTATAGTTTTGGCTTCTTTGTCGAAAATCAAGTATTCATAGGTGTGTATGTTTATTTCTGGGTCTTTGATTCAATTCTATTGATCTACTTGTCTGTTTTTATGCCAGTACCATACAGTTTTTATTACTATTGCTGTGTATTACAGCTTGAAATCAGGGATGATGATACCTCCAAAAGTTCTTTTATTGTACATAATTGTTTTAGCTATCCAGGGTCTTTTAGTTTTCCATATTAAGTTAAAGGTTGATCATTCAAGGTCTATAAATAATGGTGTTGGAATTTTGATGATAATTACATTAAATTTGTACATTGTTTTTGGTAAGACAACCATTTTTACTGTGTTAATACTACCTACCCATGAGCATGGAGATCTATCCATCTTATGCTATCTTCCTTAATTTCTTGATTCAGAGACTTCAAGTCATCAAGTTCTTGTCTTTCACTTGCTTGGTTAGTGTCATGCCATGATATTTTATGTTTTTGTGGCTATCGTAAAGGATGCTGTTTCCCTAATTTCTTTCTTAACCCATTTGTCATTTGAATGTCAGGAGGGCTACTGGTTTTTTTTTTTTTTTTGTTTGTTTGTTTTTTTTTTAGTTAAGTTTGTATCCAGACACTTTGCTAAAGGTATTTATGAGATGCAGGAGTTCCCAGGTAGAATTTCTGTTTCTTTATGTTAATAGGCTTTCTGTTGTTTCAGTTGTTGAGTTCTAGTTTTAATCCATGATTAAATGTATAAGATACAAGGGGTTATTTCAATCTTCTTGAATCTAATGAGGCTTGCTTTGTGAGGAAGTATATTGTCAATTTTGGTGAATGATCTGTAAGGTACTGAGAAGAACATATATTTTTCTGTATTTTTGTGAAATATTCTGTAGATATTTGTTAGGTCTATTTGATTCATGATGTCTGTTAGTTTCATTATTTTTTTTGTTTAGTTTCTATCTTGATGATCTGTCCATTGCTGAGAGTGTGGTGTTGAAGTTTACCATCATTAATGTGTGGAGTTCGATGTGTGATTTAAGGTTTACTAAGGTTTCTTTATTATTATTATTTATTTATTATTACTATTTATAATTTATTGCTTTGTGTCCCAATTGTAGTTCCTTCTCTCATCTCCTCTCAGTCCTACTCTTCCTCCCACTTTCTTCCTTATCTCTCATCCCTCATCCACTGATAGGGGAAGTCTTCCTCCCCTAATGTCTAACCTTAGACTATCAGGACCTATCAAGATTGCCTGGATCTTCTTCCTTTGTGAGCTGAGATGATGATATATTCCCACCAGGAAGAAGTGATCAACTAGCGGACAACTGCAAAACAGAAACAAAACAAACTATGCCAAATTCATTTTATGAGGCCATACTCACCCTGTTATCCAAACCACACGAAGATTCAAAAATGAAAGAGAATTGCATAGCAATTTCTCTCAAGAACATTGATCCAAAAATACCCAAAAAAATACTTGCAAACCGAATCTAAGAACTCATTAAAAAGATCATCCACTATGATCAAGATCACTATGTATGATCACAGAAGATGTAGGGATGATTTAACATATGAAAATCTGTCAATGTAATCCACTATATAAACAAGCTGAAAGAAAAAAAGTACATGATCATTTCATTAGATGATGAAAAGGCCTTTGACAAAACCCAACATCCCTTCATAATAAAAATATTGGAGAGATGAAGGACACAAGGGACATACCTAAACATAATAAAGAATATATATATCAAACCAGTAACCAATATCAAATTAAGTGCAGAGAAACTCAAAAAATTCATACTAAAAGTATGAACAAGACAATGCTGTCCATTCTCTCCATATCTATTCAATATAGTATTTGATGTTCTAGCTAAAGCAATAAGGCAACTAAAGGAGATCAAGAAGATCCAAATTGAAAAGAAAGAAGTAAAACTATCACTATTCATAGATTATATAACAGTATATATAAGAAATTTCAAAAATCCTACCATGGAAGTCTTACAGCTGATAAACACCTTCAGCAAGGTGGCCAAATACAAGATTAAATTAAAAAAAAAAAGCAAGCAACCAAACTCATTAACCCTCCTATACACAAACAGTAAAAGATTTAAGAAAGAAATCAGGAAAACAACACATTTTACAATAGCCAAAAATCATATAAAATATTTTGATGTAATTCTAACCAAGCAAGTGAAAGAGTGAAAGACCTGTGTGACAAGAACTTCAAGTCTTTGAAGAAAGAAACTGAAGATATCAGAAGATGGAAATATCTCCAATTTTTCATGGATCTATAGAATTAATGTAGTAAAAATGGTCATCCTACCAAAAGCAATCTACAGACTCAATGCAACTCTCATCAAAATTCCAATATAATTCTTTAAAGACTTTGAAAGAACAATACTCAACTTCCTATGGAATAACAAAACAAAACAAAAAACCCAAGATAGCTGAAACAAACCTGTACAATAAAGAACTTGAGGAGGTGTCACCATTTATGATTTCAAGTTTTACTGCAGGGCTATAGTAATAAAAACTGCATGGTATTTGCATAAAAACAGAACAATGGATTCAAATCAAAGATCTAGATATAAACCTACATATCTTATGATTTGAGAGTTTTGATAAAGAAGTCAAAGTATATAATGATAAAAGGAATAATTTTTAACAAATGGTGCTTGTCTGAATGTTGTCATGCAGAAGACTTCAAATATTTCCATTGTCTATCTCCATGCACAAAACACAAAACTCAAGTTCAAGTGAATCAAAGACCTCAACATAAAACCAGATACACTAAACTGGATAGAAAAGAAAGTGGAGAATAGCCTTGAATTCATTGGCACACAACTTTCTGAGCAGAACACCAATAGATCGGGCACTAAGATCTATAATTAGCACATGGGATATCATGAAATTGAAAAGCTTCTGTAAGACAAAGGACACCAGCAAAAGGATAAGATGGTAGCCTACAGAATGGTAAAAGATCTTCACCAACCCCATATCTAAGAGAGGGCTAATTTCTAAAATATATAAAGAACTCAAGAATTAGACATCAAAAATCAAATAATCCCATTTTTTAAAATGGGTATAAATCTAAGCAGAATTCTCAACAAAAGAATCTCAAATGTCTGGAATACACTTAAAGAAATGTTCAACATTTTTAGCCATTAGGGAAATGCAAGTCAAACTGACTCTGAGATTCTATCTTATTATCTGTGAGAATGGCTAAGATAAACAAACAAGCAAACAAGTGATAGCACATTCTGGCAAGGAGAACACTACTCTATTGCTGGCTAGAGTGCAAAGTTATACAGCCACTTTGGCAATCAATATGGCATTTGCTCAAAAACTTGGGAATCCTTCTTCCTTGTGACCCATCCATATCACTCGTGGGCGTATACCCAAAGGTGTTCCATCCTACGATGAAGATACTTGCTCGACTATGTTCCTAGCAGCTTTCTTCATAATAGCCAGAAACTGGAAGCAACCTATATGTCCCTCAACTGAAGAGTGAATAAAGAAATTGTGGTACATTTACACAATGGAGTATTACTCAGCAGTTAAAAAACATAACATCATGAAATCTTCATGCAAATTGATGTAACTAAAAAAGACCCTTTTTGTGAGGGTCTTTGTTTACCCCAAAGATAAACATGGTATATATAAGGAAGTGGAGGTGGGGGAGAAGTAAGAGGAGAGGAGGAAGCAGAAACTGATTGAGATGTAATATATAAGAAAAGAATAAATAATTTTTAAAAGAATACATAGATAACTGAAAAAATGATAAATAAAAAAATGACCCAGTCAAATATGGGCTGGGGATTAAACAGAGAATTCCCAAAAAATAAAAATGGCTGAGAAACATTTCAAAAAAAAAATAAGTTTTTCGTATACAGGAGGGCTACTGATTTTTTTTTTTTAGTTAATTCTGTATCCAGCCACTTGGCTGAAGGTGTTTATCAGCTGAAGGAGTTCTCTGGTTGAATTTTTGGGGTCACTCATGTATACTATCACATCATCTGCAAACAGTGATACTTTGACTTCTTCCTTTCTGATTTGTATTCCCTTGATCTCCTTTAGTTTTCTTACTGTTCTAGCTAGGACATAAAGTACTACGTTGAAGAGATATGGAGAGAGTGGGCAACCTTGCCTTGCTCCTGATTTCAGTGTGATTGATTTAAGCTACTCTCCATTAAGTCTGATGTTGGCTATAGGCTTATTGTATATTGCCTTTACTATGTTTAGGTATGTGCCTTGTATCCCTGATCTCTCTAAGACTTTAAACATGAATGGGCATTGGATTTTGTCAAATGCCTTTTCAGCATCTAAGGAGATTATCATGTGGCTTTTCTCCTTCAATTTGTTTATATGGTA
Organism: Psammomys obesus; assembly: GCF_907164565.1. Classification (NCBI taxonomy): domain Eukaryota; kingdom Metazoa; phylum Chordata; class Mammalia; order Rodentia; family Muridae; genus Psammomys; species Psammomys obesus. The sequence continues at coordinate 710,647 of NW_026590305.1, forward strand.
GATTACATTGATGGATTTCTGTATATTGAACCACCCCTGCATGCCTGGGATGAAGTCTACTTGGTCATGTTTTTTTCTAAATGTGTTTTCATGTGTTCTTGTATTCAGTTTGCAAGTATTTTATTAAGTATTTACACAATAGAATACTACTCAGCAATTAAAAACAAGGAAATCATGAAATTTGCAGGTAAATGGTGACAACTAGAAAAAAATCATCCTGAGTTAGGTATCCCAGAAGCAGAAAGACACACATGGTACATACTCATTTATAAGTGGATATTAGATATATACCATAGGATAATCTAAAATCTGTATACCTAAACAAGTTAAGCAAGAAGGAAGACCCTTGCTAATATGCTCAATCTTCATTCAGAAAGGCAAACAGGATGGACATCGGAAGCAGGAAAAAACAGGAACAGGACAGGAGCCTACCACAGAGGGCTCTGAAAGACTACCCAGCAGGGTATTGAAACAGATGCTGAGACTCATAGCCAAACTTTGGGAATCTAGTGAAAGAAGAGGGAGATAGACCTGGAGGGGACAGAAGCCCCACAAAGAGACTAACAGAACCAATAAATTTGGGTAAAGGGGTCTTTTCTGAGACTGATACTTCAAACAAGGACCATGCATGTAGATAACCTAGAACCCCAGCACAGATGTAGCCCATGGCAGCTCAGTGTCTAAGTGGTTTCCCTAGTAAGAGGAACCAGGACTGTCTCTGACATGAACTCAGTGGCTGGCTCTTTAATCACCTCACCCTGATGGGGGAGCAGCCTTACCAGACCACAGAGGAAGACAATGAAGCCAGTCCTGATGAGACCTGATAGGCTAGGGTCAGAGGGAAGGGGAGGAGGACCTCCCCTATCAGTGGACTTGAGGAAGGGCATGAGAGGAGATAAAGGTGGGTGAGTGGGATTGGGAGGGGATGAAGGAGGGGTCTACAGCTGAGATACAAAGTGAATTAACTGTAATTAATTTAAGAATTAATTAATTTTAAAAAATCATTGTTCCTAGCAACTTGAGAAATCCAAACAAAAACAACTTTGAGATTCATCTCATCCCACTCAAAATGGCAAAAATTAACAAAACAATAAAAAGAATAACTGAGGAAAAGGGCACCCCTATTTACTATTTGTGGAATTTACAAATTAGTCAAGCTATTCTAGAAATCAGTGCAAAGCATGCTTATCACTAATCTATTATAATAGCTATGAAATAAAAATAACCTAATGTCCTTAAACTGACAAATGGATAATGAAAGTGTGATACATATAATCAATGGCATACTATTTAGCTATAAAAATTGAAATCAAGAAATTTGTAGGTATATAGCTATAACCTGAGAAGATCATATTCAGAAGTGAGAATATACATTAAATTTCAGAAACCAGGAAAATAAAAAGAGACTATGAGGTAATAGAGCAATAGAGAAGCTAATAGCAAGGTGTAGTGATTTAGATGGGAAAAGAGGGGGCTTTAATTAGGAAGAGGAGAAGGAGATTAATATGGAATGAAATGTAGAATATAATAAGGATCTGTGATAATTCACATGGAATCATATTTTATCTATAATTTTATATATGACTCATAACTCTACCCACCACTTTATTAAACCAGCATAATCCCTAACTACACTCTAAAATATTTATCCTTATATACACATTTTAGTATATGTCTTCCTCTCACCAAAGACATGCCCCTTTGCAACAGATAAAGACCATTACAGGAAAACACAACTGATAAAAAATATGCAGAAAATAAGTCACCATGTGGTAATCAACCCCAACTGATACATCTAAAAAAAGCTCCTACACATACGCCCAGGAATCATAGTGGAATAAGGAGAGGAAGATTGTAAGAGCCAGAGAAACAGGGAGTTTGATGTGAAATTTTACCTCCTAGAAATGTCAGAGAAGTTCCATCAACATGTTGCTGAAAAAAGACCTGAATAAGTACTACACTAATAGGCATACTAGCATGGACTGGGGAAAGCTCATGAGGCCTCAACCCTAGACAAGGAACTAGGCAACAAAGGAATACCTATGGCTACTGATACTGCTTAAACCATGATTTTCTATTCAACAGACCCTGTTTTGTGCTATTCTGTACATTTATTTTTCTAGCAATTTAACAACTATTTAATTAGAAATACTATAGTCTAACTGCAGGTACTGTGATAGTTCAAATAAAATGCTGCATTGCCTTTAATTATTAATTCTAGACTCATAGAAATATTGTTACAGAATTTATAGGAAAAAGTCAAGAGTATTAAAGCTCTAGAATGATATTTAAAAGGAACAAAGCAGGATTAAAACTATTAATAATCATTCACTTTGTACTTCATATCGAATTTCTGAGAATAATTTAGCATGATATAGTTATACTTAACTGTAGTCAATTTTTAGGATCTGAATTTGGAGAATATTTATCTGAAGAGATATATTAGTAAACTCAAAAAATATGCTGAGAAATAAAAAATATTGTCAATAAAATTAGAATTGCATTTATTTATATTAAAATGTTTTGAGTCATGTTGGGGTTTGGTCAGGTGCTATGTATTCAAATGCTGATTCAGTGCCTTGAGATCTGGTTATCACCCCGCCATGGGCATTGCTATGAATGTTATATTATCCCCTGTACCCATGAGATGAGAAGGAATTTTCCCTGACTAGATCATTAAAAGGCCTGCACTTGGGCAAGGCAAAAGGTGGTAGGCATGGCTTTGGAGAAAGAATTACCTTGGAGAGAAAAGTACAGGAGGAGGAAGAAGGAAGAGGATGCCTCAATTGGTTAGCATGGGAGAAGCACAGGATCAGCATGGATGGAGGAAATTGGCACTGATGAAGAACATTAGCAAGTATTTTGGGATTATGGATGGGAGGTAGTCCAGAAAGGAATGATTAAAGCAAATGGCCTGGAATGCATACTTAGAGGTGATAAAGGTAAAGGGTTAATATCTTCCCTGCTCCAGATGAAATAAGGCTATTCTAAAATCTATCAGGTGTCTCTGTCTTTTATTGATTGTGATAGTGGGTTAGATAATACTGCTGTGATAATTATAGGGCTAATAATAAACATTATTAGATCCTACCATCTTATAAACAGCAACAGAGTCATAAAAATGAATAATTGGACATGGTAACTCCTTTCATTTGTTCATCATGGTGATTCTTTTTTTAATTTTTATTTTTTAATAATAGTTACAGTTTATTAACTTTGTATCCCAGCAGTATCCCGCTCCCTCATTCTTTCCCAATTCTACCCTCCCTCCCTCATCTTCTCCCTACCCCTTTCCAAATCCACTGATAGGGGAGGACCTCCTCCCCTTTCATCTGACCCTAGCTTATCAGGTATCTTCAGGCCTGGCTGCAAAGTCCTCCTCTGTGGCCTAGCAAGGCTGTTCCTCCCTTGGGTTGGGAGGAGGGGGAGATCAAAGAGCCCGCCATTGAGTTCATGTCATAAATAGTCCCTGTTTCCCTTTACTAGGATACCCACTTGAGTACTGAGCTACCATGGGCTACGTCTGAGCAGGGGTTCTAGGTTATATCCATACATGGTCCTTGGTTGAAGATATAGTCTCACAAAAGACCCCTGTGCCCAGATATATTTAGTCCTTGTGGAGCTCCTGTCCTCTCCAGGTCATACTAACTCCCCCTTCTTTCATATGATTCCCTCTACTCTGCTGAAGGTTTGGTTATGAGTCTCAGTATCTGCTTTGATACACTGCTAGGTAGAGACTTTTGGTGTCTCTCTCTCTTTCTCTATCTCTCTCTGGCTCACTTACTGTGTGTATGTATGTGTGTGATATGTGTGCGTGTTGTGTATGTATGTGATATATGTGTGATATGTTTGGGCTATGTGTGTATATTGTGTATGTATGTATATGTGATCTGTGTATGTGATATGTGTGTAATTCTCATATTTTATTTTCATATTTGGTGTGTATTTGTATATCTACATGCACATATATGTGTTGTGTCTATAGATGAAAGGGAGTCAGATCCTTCCAGAGCTGGTATTTCAAGAAACTGTGAGCCTCCCAGTGATACAGGTGCTGGGAATTGAACTCTGGTGCACTGTTCAGGGAATAAGTGCTCTTAACTGCTGAAACTGTCTCTCCAGCACCATTTCTGTATCAAATCACTTTTAACACATTCTACATAGATTAGCATTATGTCTATCTGGTTTTTATTTTGTTCCAGTATTTATGTATAAGATAAGCTGCAATGTTTCTTTCTGATATGTTACTCTTCCTTGAACTCAGCATTAAAGTTAAACTGACACCATGGAAAGAGCTACAAGCTTTTCTTTGTTACTCTTGAAGGTGTGCTATGATGGTAGCTATGCATCATAAATAACTGAGTTCCACTATAAATTATTCTGATTATAAGGGTTTGAATAAAGTATTTTTATTTTAATTAGTTTATTATAGTAAATTCACACAGGTTTGGTTTTGAGGTTTGTGGAATAAGTAAAAGTTTTCAGGTCAATTTTTTCATGTAAGATTTTCTTTTATTACAATCATTTTCATGGTATTTCCTTTTCTTTAAAACCTCTGCTTTATTAAAAAGATACATCTCTTTTTATACCCAATGTTTTCTAATTATAGCTTCTTAAGTGCATAAATTTTATTTTAAATTGTACTTGGGGAAAAAAAGGCATATTTTGGCTATGCTATCTCAGTAAGGCTTTTTGGTGTGTTTACTAAAATCTTTTATTTTCTTTATTAAATTCATTATTTGATGTTTTCTTACATGTATATATTACATTCTAATTAAATTCATCACCACACTCCATTACTTTTGTTCCCATCCCTGTCATTCTCCCTCCTTCCTATATGACCCTTCCCCATGTTCATACCTTTTTGTTTTGTTTTGTGACCCACTCTGTTTTGTTGTGAACCTGAGTGTGGAACTGTCCCTTGGAACACATTGTAAATTAAAAGGAACATGCAAGCTGTGTGTGCATCAGAATTTATCTCTCTGCTTCTTGACTTAAATGCAACATAACCACTTGTCTCACACTTATGCTGCCACCATATTTTCCCCCATTGTAATGGACTGTACCATCAAACTATGAGAAAAAAATTAAAACCTTCCTACCTCAAGTTGATTTTTAGGTATTTTTTCACAGCAACAAGAACAGTAATTAATGCCTGTGCAAAGCAAAGTCTTTTTGCCTCGTACAGAATGGAGGAGCTAGAATTTTAGGTTCAATACACTCCCTGTAAGTAAGATATATAAAGCACTTTCCCATTCCAGACATAGCTATTTCCTCCTATACACTTTGATGTTATAAATATCCATGGGCTTTGCAGTATCCCTAGAGATTCCAGTGACTGTATCTTTCAGCCTTAAGTGCCATTAAACTTATTAATTTAACCTACAAGTTTCTTAGATTTATGTTTTCATGTGCACAAATAAATCAGTTACATAAAGTATACATATAATGAATGTAATAACAGATGGATTCCTATGGTCAAAAGATATAATCCTTTTGGAATTAAATAGTGTAAAGCACAGATATAGCCTAAATCACAATCTTCCATCAAGTTCTTGAAGACAGAAACTGTAAAAACAAAATCTCTCTGCACATACCTAGACTCACGATAGATAGACACAATCTAACAGGAAATTTGGCCTCATAAATAGATAGGCACAGCAATAAATAATGAAAAACCAAGCATTCTCTGGTCACACTGTAGGAACAATCAGCAAGCAGGGTGCAAGGAAAAAACACAGAAAGAGAGAGAGAGAAAGAGAGAACAGCAGAGAGAGGGAGGATGGGAGGAGAGGAAGGCAGGGAGAAGGGGAAGGAAGAGAGAGGAAAGGGCAAGGGCAAAAGGGCAAAGGGCAGAGAAACCAAAATGTATGGATTATATAGTGAAGGGGCTCTGGGAAAGGGAAGCACCATCCCTAGGTAGAGGTCAGGGTATACCAGCCACGCCCTGCAGCAGGTAGGAACCCAACATCCCAGCATTTTGTTTATAATAAATAAATAATGAGCAAATAAATGTTCTTTTGGCTGCTTCATGCTGACTTTGGTGTCTTTGATTTGGGAGGGGAGCACAAAAGACTGGAATGTTCACCAAGTTGGATCGGAGAAGGCTGTTGTTTTGTATTTGCTGTCCAGGATCTGTGAGATCATCTGTGGCTAGGAAACTGCAAGCTCAGCTGGAGAAGTCTGTGAGGTTTAGGCCAGAGTATTGGATGCAGCTCTTAAGGAAACATCTGAAGCTGGCAGGAAGCTGTAACATATATACACATTCGCGGAAGAATATGCATTTGAGACTTTTAGGCCCATGGTTTTGTTATTTGGAGGGGAGTGGGTCCCAGAACTAGGGAAAGGAGAACAGATCCCACCCTCAGCCAAAAAAGCTGTTGTACTTATCTGGAGTCCATTTGTCCTGTGAAAAGTGTACAATCTTCTTGAGTTTACAAAAAGAGACAAATTTTAGATATGTTACCATCACCTCCATCCTTTATAATTTGCCTTTACCAACCTTAAAACACCTTCTCAGACCCTCAAATATTTTCTCAGAAGCTCAGACCTTACATAAAGTGGTGGTGGAGTCATCTGTTGTTGTGCCCAAACCTTCTTGGGGGCCTTGGGGTCAACACTACAAGCTGGGGTCTCTGTCATATTAAGTTTTTATTAAGCATTTAAATGTGCTATTCTGCAGATTCTCTGACAGGTTTGAGGACCATGATCTATTAAGTATATCTGAACCAAACAAACTTCAATTGTTTTTAGTTACTCATCCTAGTCTTAACTTTGAAAACATAAAACAAGAGACTAGGTAAAGTTTAATCAGTTTTTAGTATGACTTTAAATATGTTTTTATCTAGTATCAAAGCAAAACTATACAGTTCATAGAGAGACTGTCAATCCTGCTGATCTTACCACGTTGCATCATTGCAGACTGAACAGTAAAATCTTAATGGTCAGCAAGGTATTGAACACAGTTGGAAGCCCTCAGATGGTGGTGAAGCCACGACTCTCCCACAACCAAGATAGCTACCAGTCATGTGACTGCCCTTAGTTAAGACAGCAACAAAGCCATGACTCAATTCCCTTTATCCCAAAATCAATATGGCAATCAGCCACATGTTTTAAGCCACTGGCAGTAATAGATTTAAAAGTGTCATTGGTCTTTCTATCTCTCCATTCTTTCATAAGATTCCCTGCACTTTGGGATAGGAGCTCCACAAGTCAAGTAATAGAACCAAAAATCTGAGCACAGGGGTCTTTTCTGAGACTGATTACTCCAACCAAGGACCATGCATGAAGATAACCTAGAAACCCAGCTCAGATGTAGCCCATGGCAGCTCAGTATCCTAATAAGTTCCTAGTAAGGGGTACAAGGACTGTTTCTGACATGAACTCAGTGGCTGGCTCTTTGATTACCTCCCCTTGATGGGGAGCAGCATTACCAGGCCACAGAGAAAAACAATGCAGCCAATCCTGATGAGACCTGATGGGCTAAGGTCAGATGAAGAGGAGGAAGACCTCCTCTATCAGTGGACTTGGGAAGGGGCATGGAAGAAGATGAGGGAGGGAGGGTGGGATTGGGAAGGAATTAGAGAGGGGCTACAGCTGGGATACAAAGTGAATAAACTGTAATTAATATAAAAATAAAAATTAAATAAATAAATAATAAAAGTGCCATTGGTATCAGTAATGCTGGTGCAGCTATGGAGAGCATGCATGGATGGGAGGGAGGGAGGAGGTAGGTAGTACCTAGAGCCTTAGGTGTAGAAAGTAGCTGCAGGAAGTGGAGGAGGGGGAGGAGTGAGAGCACACTCCTCCCAAAAACCTGGGCAGATGCAGTTTGGAAAAATTCCTGTTCACACCCAGTGGCATTCAGAATCTCAAGATTATAAAAGTGTTGTCCCAATTCAATAATCTGGGATCGGTCAGTTTGGGGATGGAATGGAGGGCAAGCCCCAAGAGGTCCTGGACCCCCAGAAGAATTATTTGATACCTCTTGACAGCAGCTGGGAGACAGGTCACATTCACCAAGTGCAATGTTGCATCCAGCAGAGAGGGAGGTGGGAGGAGAGAAGCAGTTCAAATGTTGCCTTGAGTACCCAGGCACCTAGCTAGGTACTCAACTTCTCCCTGGTTTAAAGGTGATCCAATCAGAGCAGGCAGAGAATGATGATGAGGTATATAGGGAGTGGCCCCACAAGTCTGGCCTGCCTGGCTGGATGGGGTTCAATTTCCCAGTCACTGGTACAAGATGATTGATTAAAATGGAATGAGCTAACCAGAACATGTGGTCATGATCATATAGTGGTTAGTATTCTGTGTTGTGGCCTCAGCAACCTGGGTTCGAATTTGAGTCAAAGCACCAAATGATCAATTAAAGCAGAATGAGCAAATGGTGAAACAATGCTATATTATATAAATACAAGTTTATTAAGAGCAGAGGAGGAGGGGGAGGGAGAGAGGAGAAACACTCAGAGAAAAAGGGAGAAGAGAGAGAGCAGAGGAGAGAGAGAGATGGGTGTGGGAGATGAAGGCAGCAGGAAGGAAAAGTGAGAAAGGAAAAGGCAAGGACAAAGAGAAAAGGACAGGAAGAACCAAAATGTCTGTCTGGATTATATAGTGAAGGGCCTCTGGGAGAGGGAAGCCCCTCCACTAGGTAGAGGGCAGGGTATACCAGCCATGCCCTGGAACAGGTAGGGACCTAACAGAATCTATACCTACCATCATCTTTTAAGAAAATTCTAAAGTATGGCACATGAGTGGATTACTTTGACAGGTTAGCATGTGGTGAAGGTAATGCAATTATTATAGTGCTTCTCAGTAATGACACTGAAAAGTAGTAATGAGAGCAATATTTCCAGTGCTCCAAGAAGTAAACTGAAAAGACAACTCTCCTGGGATGAAGGTAGGCAGAAAAAGAACTGGTTATAATTTATCTGTTTTCAGGGTCTTTAATAGAAGAAGACTGAGAGACTAAAATAAAATGAGATCTTTTCAATGGCATAGAGATACACATGCAGTTGTTGACATATATGGATCTTTGATTTCCCTGTCACATTTTCTGGAAATATTTCATAACCAAAGAGTCAAGAATATGAACAGAACTTATTGTGCATTGACCACCAGCCAGCCTTGCATACACACCAGCCTAGAGCCTAAATAATATGTCATGTATTTATCAGAGTTTCGGTGTTGAAGGTCACACAAGTATCCAATATTGTGGGCTTTCTTCAACAAAACTGATCTAACTTCTCTGTTGAGTGACTCATTTCTCAAAATCAGAGAATAGTTTCTACTAGTAACAAGTTCAAAACATCATCTTTTCATCAGTTGGCTCTTTCTAGAATTATGTTTTTCTGTCTTATTCTGAATATTAAGCTTGTCATATTTATTTTCTTTTTAAATTTTATTTAATTTTTAAAATGTTTTATTTATTACAATTTATTCACTTTGTTTCCCAGCTGTAGCCCCCTTCCTAGTCCCCTACCAATCCCATCCTCCCTCCCTCTTCTACTCCCACGCCCCTTCCCCAGGAGACAGGGCTTCCTTGTGTAGCTTTGGCTGTCCTAGACTCACTTTGTAGACCAAGCTGGCCTTGAACTCACAGAGATCTTCCTGCTTCTGCTTCCCTAAGTGCTGGAATTAAAGGCTTGTATTACCATGTCTGGCTGTCGTCACTTTTCCTATCATAGCTAGCATCATGGTAGACACATCATAAAGGATATTATTTTATTGAACATAGCTTTTTTCATATGATATAGTCTGATTATGCTTTCCCTTCCTCCAGCTTCTCCCAGATTCTTCCCACTACCCCCCACTCAAATATGTACCCTTTCTTGTTCTCTTGGATTTAAAACCAAATAAGCATGTAAGAGAAAGGAAGAAGAAAGGAAAGAAGGAAGGAAGGAAGGAGAAAGAGAGAGAGAAAGAAGGAAGGAAAGAAGGAAGGAAGGAAGGAAAAGGAGAAGGAAAGAAAGGAGGAAGAAGAAGAAATAAAAACAAATAAACCTAAAGAATATTTTTTCATGAACACAGACATTTTCAAAATATCATCTAAGACCAGGACACTTTTGAAATGAGAGGAGGTAGAATACTGTATACATTGCCAAGGGATGAATCAGTCTTCTAAATATCACGTTACCTATTACTGGCTATTCTGATAGCATACATTACATGTTACTGGTTCTTTTGATAGCAGAATTGTTTGTTAAAGAACATCTGATTTTTATCTATTTTAAAGCATATAAAAATTATTTAAGTTTCATATATCATGTATAATGCACATTATGATCATTATCACACACTCTTTTAATCTCTCTGAAAGACCCCCAGGGGGTATCTTTCGTCTGAGAGACCCCCTCCCCAAAGATCAGCGAGTCCAGGCTTTCGGATGCAAATAGCA
>NW_026590305.1:731039-781459 GCF_907164565.1 Psammomys obesus
GCTATGTCTAACTCTGTTTAACTCAGGGGGATATGGGGTCTTTCACTCTCCTCTCTTGATTTCCTTGCAAGTCTTCTGCCACAGCTCTGATGTATAGTTATTGATACTGTTCTTGAGTTTTTAAGTCCCACAAATCTTAACTAGGATCATTTGTGTGACTATGAATTTTGAACTATCCACTTGACCCTGGTAGGTTCAGGGATTTTCAAGTTCAGGGGAGAGTATACAGCAGAATACTGGGTTTCTAGTTGCAATATTTGCATCAATCCAAGTCAATAAAAGTGGTCCCTAAGTACACTTGCAATATGTCCAAAAACCATTTAGGAGGGTTCTCCTACATTACTAACATCCTGCTTGTAGAATTTTACTTATATTCTTACTGGCATAAATTAAATTATAAATAAAATAAGCTTTCCCATTGTATAACATAAATGTTTTAATGATATTGATATTAAAGTTTTCATTGACTGGAAAGTTAGAAGCTTAGGATGTTCAGCAAATGTATTGTTTTAATTTTGAAACATAATTAAAGACATGAGGCCTTTCAGGTGTGGTTTGAATTTTCTCTGCTAGGAGAAAAAGAATATTTCTCATGTGTGAGTCAGTTAAAAAGATCGATTACTCATATATGTCAGTGAACTAAAGTCCACCTTGAACATCTGTTCAAATTCAAAAACAAATGTCAATGTGTGTGGATCGATTATGTAAGAATCTTCAACTCATCTGACCTTTCAGAGAATAGTTCCAAGACATTTAAAGAAGAAGGTATTCCCCCAAAAGATTTGATAAACGTCAAAGGATATGGTGAGTGCTTTCTGAAATTTAGTTTTCAATGATTACTTATGATCAGAATTTAAAATCATTTGTAGGGAAAATGCTGGCACTCATCTAAAGTCAGGCAAAAGTCCTTTAAATTCTTTTTTTTATCTTTTTTATTTTTATTTTTCTTTTTTTTTATTTTATTTTTCTTTTTAGTTACACTTTGTTAACTCTGTGTCCCAGCTGTATCCCGCTTCCTCATTCCCTCCCCAACCCCACACTCCCTCCCTGGTCTCCTCCCTGCCCCTTTCCAAATCCCCTGATAGGGGAGGACCTCCTCCCCTTTCATCTGACCCTGTTTTATCAGGTATCTTCAGGGCTGGCTGCAAAGTCCTCCTCTGTGGCCTAACAGACTGCTCCTCCCCTGGGGGGGGGGGTGTCAAACAGCCTGCCCTTGAGATCCTGTTAGAAATAGTCCGTGTTCCCCTTACTTTGGAAAACTACTTGGTTACTGAGCTACCACAGGCCACATCCGAGCAGAAGTTCTAGGTTATATCCATAGATGGTCCTTGGTTGAGTGTCAGTCTCAGAGAAGACCCTGTGCCCAGATATATTTGATCCTTGTAGAGCTCCTATCCTTTCCATATCATACTAACTTCCCTTCTTTCATATGATTCCCTGCACTCTGCCGAGGGTTTGGTTATGAGTCTTAGTGTCTGCTTTGAAACACTGCTAGGTAGAGTCTTTCAGATGCCTTTTGTGGTAGACTCCTGTCATAAGTTCAATGCACATCCCATTTGTCTTTCTAAATGAGGATTAATCACCTTCGCCTGTGTCCACTTTCTTGATTATCTTCTTTAGGTGTGTAGATTTCATTATGTTTATCATGTCTTGTAGGTCTATATAAGCGAGTATATACCAACTTTGTCTTTCTCCTTCTGGGATACTTCACTCAGAATGATCTTTTCTAGATCCCACCACTTGCCTGCAAATTTCATGATTTCCTCCTTTTTGATTGCTGAGTAGTATTCCATTGTGTAAAAATCCCACAATTTCTGTATCCATTCCTCCGTTGATGGACATCTGGGTTGTTTCCAAGTTCTGGCTATTACAAATAAAGCTGCTACGAACATGGTTGAACAAATGTCCTTGTTGTGTACTTGAGCAAATTTTGGGTATATACCTAGGAGTGGTATAGCTGGGTCTTGAGGTAGCACTACTCCTAGTTGTCTGAGAAAGCGCCAGATTGACTTCCAGAGTGGTTGAACCAGTTTACATTCCCACCAGCAATGGAGGAGGGTTCCCTTTTCTCCACAACCTCTCCAGCATGTGCTATCACTTGAGTTTTTCATCTTGGCCGTTCTGATGGGTGTAAGGTGAAATCTCAGGGTCGTTTTGATTTGCATTTCCCTAATGGCTAATGAGGTTGAGCATTTCTTTAAGTGTTTCTCTGCCATTCGATGTTCCTCTTTCGAGAATTCTCTGTTTAGCTCTGTTCCCCATTTTTTAAGTGGATTACTTGGTTTGTTGCTTTTCTGCTTCTTTAGTTCTTTATATATACTTGATATTAGCCCTCTGTCAGATAAAGGGTTGGTGAAGATTCTTTCCCAATCTGTAGGCTGTCTATTTGTTTTGATGACAGTGTCTTTTGCTTTACAGAAGCTTTTCAGTTTCATGAGGTCCCATTTATTGATTGTTGCTCTTAGAGCCTGTGCTGTTGGTGTTCTGTTCAGGAAGTTGTCTCCTATGCCAATTATTTTTCTTCACGATTTATTCATTATATATCCTGATTGACTCAGGAGTCAACTGAGTTCATGATAGAGGAAACCCCTAATCCCCTCACTCAGAGATCTACATGGAGACTGAGCTGCCCCTTTAATTTCTTTACATTTTTCTTTAATTCAGCTCCCTGCTTCCCTTATTTACCTCTCTAGTTTCTCAATTCCACAAAGGGAAAAAGATAAGAGAAATAAACAACTCTCCCTTCACTCTTCTTCCCTGTCATCAAGAGTTTACATCTTACCAAATAAAGAGAAATGTCAGAATGACTAGGATTAGTGGCTACAGGAGAAAAACATCTTTGTGGAAGTTGAAACATTTAACTGTAATGAGTAGAATAAAAGAGTAGAAAAAGAACAAATACAGAAAATTTTAAAACTAAAGAGACAAAAAAAAACAGAAAGGATTATGCTATAACTTTGTAAAAGTCAAAAGAGCCAAATAATAATAATAACAATAACAAAAGGCTTTCCAGTACATTAAAAAAACAACTTAATCTTTATGAGCAAATATTGGACTATAAAAACCAGTTTGAATCCCTGGAAGTTTCAAATGTCATATTACTTAATAATATGTAAAGGAAAATACAAAACACATGACAATTAATGCAGCTACAACATAGGAAAAGGCAAAATAATTTCCTTTTAAGTGTGTGATTAGCTTCATGAAATCTTAGAAGCAAGAATGTCTACAAATTCTGGAAAAGATAAGTTTGAGTGGGTTCATTTTATTAGAAAATAGATAAAATGACTCACATATTCTAAAATACATTGGGGATATTTTTCAGCCTACCAAATACTCTGATTTCAAGTCAATGAGACTTAATTGAAGATTTTCTTCCATTTAAGCCTAGTTTTGTCAATAATGTCAAATCACATTTGTGTTATTTTTAGTGCACTGTTTTCTGTATCTTCATAAAAAATATATATTAATGATATATCATATATTTTTATTTCATATAAAATATTTAGCCACTTATATGCACATTATATACTCTGTTCACTCTTCTCAGAGTTTGTAGATCCTTATAATAAATTACAAATTATCTGTATCATATTTCTCAAATATTAATATATAATTTGTTCTTAAAATAAATTATATTGATTAAACTATAATGTTTATATGAATACTAGAATACTGGGCTTAATGTGAGAATTCATCATCTAATGCCTTAACAGAACAACAACAACAAAAAGATGTCAGTAGGCTATTATATGCAATACTATTAATTTTACTGTCTAATTAAAATTAGACTTACTAAGACTATCCAGGGGATACGTACATGAACATGCCTAAGGTGACTACCTAGTACTGTAATCCACATGATGAAACTACAGAGCTGACCCTAACAAGTTGTCCTCTGACTTCCACAAGAGTCTGTGCTATGACAAGTTATCACATACACACCTGTACACACACACACACACACACACACACACACACACACACAAATAAATGCAATAAAAATTAAAAGAATACCCAGTGGGAGAGGTACTATATTAAAGCGCATTCACATTCATCATTTTATTTGATTCATCTAAGAACACTATAACATGGGTTGTTTTCATGTTTTTAGAAATGAATCCTGTGAAGAAGATATTGCCAGTTCAATTGTTTGTATATTCAACAATTTTAGGTCTGAATTCTGAAAGAAGGAAAATATATTGCAAGCTAACAGAAATAAGAATCAAGTAGGCATAGATACTTAAAAATGAACAAAATAGGTTTCAAACCATAATTATTTAGATGATATAGGGAAGGATTCTACATACTTATCAAAGGAAAATCCTACCAGGAGGATACTGTTTTATTTTATTTTTATCCCAGCTATAGCCCCCTCTCCCATCCCCTCCCAACCTCACTCTCCATCTCATGTCAGAGATGGTCCTGTTCCTATTATTGGGGAACCCTCTTGGACACTGAGCTGCCATGTGCTACTTCTGTGCAGATGTTCTAAGTTATCTCCATGCATAGTCTTTGTTCGGAGTATCAATCTCAGAAAATACTGCTGTGCTTAGATATTTTTGTTCTATTGCTCTCCTTGTGGAGCTCCTGTTCCCTCTAGGTCTTTCTATCTCCCCCTTCTTTCATAAAATTCCCTGCACTCTGCTCAAAGTTTGACTATAAATCTCAGCATATGTTTTGATACCCTGCTGGGTAGAGTCTTTTGGAGGCCCTCTGTGATAGGCTTCTGTCCAGTTACCTGTTTTCTCCCTCTTCTGATGTCCGTATCATTTGCCTTTCTGAATGAAGATTGAGCATTTTACCCAGGGTCCTCTTTCTTGATTAGCTTCCTTAGGTGTACACAGAGGGATATTGTAATTATAAACATTTATGCACCAAATACAAGGGCACACAATTTTCTGAAAACTACTACATCTAAAATCACATATTGACCCTTACACAGTGTTGGTAGTTGATTTCAAAACCCCACTTTTGCCAATAGACAAAAACAAAACAGAAACTCTGGCGTTAAATATATTATGATAGTTTGGAGAAGGAAAGCATATGACCAAAATATACTTTATAAAAAGTTTTAGAAATAAATTGTAAATATAAAAAATATGGTTTATATAATTTTAGTGTGCATTAAAACCCATTAAAGCATTAAAGCTTATCAGCCCCCTCTTGGACTCCGTGTCCCAGAAGCTAAAAGTTCTTTTCCTTATTTTTATGTCCAGAACACCACAAGAACACAGTTCATAGAATCAACTAAGCAGGGCTCATGGGGGCTCACAGAAATTGAAGCAACAATAAGGGAGCCTATACGGGTCAGAGCTAGGTCCTCGGCATATATGTTATGGTTATCTGCTTGGTGTTCTTGTGATAGTTCTAACAATGAGAATAGGGGTTGTCTTGGACTGTTTTGTTTGGTTTTGGGACCCTTTTACTCTTTCTGGGTTTCCTTGTCCAGCCTTGATACAAGGATTTATGCCTAGTCCTCTTAAAAATTGTCATGCCATATTCAGTTGAGATCCCTGGGAGTCTTTTTTTTTTTTTCTGAAGGGAAATGTAGAAGAGAAAATGAGAGAGAAGTGAAGCAGAGGAGAGGAAGTGGGGGGGAGAAGGGCTGCTGAGAGATGTGGGGAAGAAGGAAACTGTGGTTAGGATGTAATATATGAGAAAAGATTAAAAAGTAAATAAAAATAGTTACTTTCTAAATACAGGTAAATGTTACCCTTGACGCCACTGACCTTTGCTCCCTAGAGCAAACGACTTCAAATTTCTGTAGTTATTTCTCTAGTATTCATACATGTAAATGCTACTCTTTTTTTCATGATTAATGTTACTAATAGATTAAAGTCTACAAGGTAAAGTTCATTTTACACCTTTTTTCCATTTTTCTTACACATGCCAAATCTTACAGCTTCTTAATAGACAATATAACCCATATTCTGTATTAACATTAAAAACAATTTTCAAGCAATATATGCAAATCTCTAAAATTTCATTTGTTATATGTTTTTGTGTTTACTGATGGTAAGCTCTTCATATGCTTTTTGCCTAATTTTTATGTAATTATCACTCATCTGAACATTTTCTAGAAATATTGACAAATTGACAAACCCCACAAATTACCCAGGAAAACTGTATTTGTTTGATAATTGCATGATATCAGCTTCTAACATAATCCTAAATTTACCTTTATAGTTTCTTATATTTAACTCTTTAATACTGTAGCTTACTCTGTAATGTAGTAAAGTGATTCAAGACTTTACAATTTTGAGATTCAATAAAAATTATCTTTACAATTTGTTATTATGTGTTTTTGTTTTTATAATGAGATGAATAAATTTTAAGATAAAAAAAACATCCTTTTCAGAATTTTATAAATTTATATTTTTATACCTTTGGTAATTGTCTGTTAAAATTTTGATGCTAATCTGTGTTCTGATATTATAAATGTGTGCTTAATGTGTGCCTAGCTGATTTATCCTGTTTTTGAGTTGTAATGGAATGGCATTATGCTAACTCATGGATCATGATTTGAAAACCCACAATTCTTATATGGGAATTTTTTTATTTTTTTTATGATTTTCATCCCTTTAATGTATTATGCTGTTTTAAATAATTTTTATTTTGACTAGTTAAATAAATATTTTTTATAATTTTTATATTTTATATTAATCATAGGTTATTTACTTTGTATCCCAGCCACAGCCTCCTCCCTTATTCCCTCTCAATCCCATCCTCCCTCCCTCATCTCCTCCCTGCCCCTCTCTAAGTCCTCTGGTAGGGTAAATAAATATTTTTAAAATTTTTTTCAAGCTATATGTGATTACAAATATGTTTTTATTTTCTCAGATGATGGGACGAGATGAGAGCCTTACACAAGCTTTACTAATACAAAGCCTGGGCTGTGCCTAGAACATTTCTGTCTAAACATCCCTAGGCCTAGGCCTAGGCCTGAAGCTTCAAGCCTTCATACAATCTAATCTTCTGCAATTGTGGACCTTGAAGGCTTTAGCTTTCAGCCCCCATCTGCTAACCTTGGCCTAGAATGTTTTTAGCCTCTGAAAGTTACTGCTGAATAAACTCACCTCTTCCAGTTCTTTATGAACTCTGGCTGGCTATTTCAACTCAACTGTTATGGCTCAAAACTCTTATCCAAAATGATTGATTCAAATTGGCTTCTCTCGACATCTTGCTGAACTGTTCTGTTTAGAAAAACTGCCTCTGAACTCCATGAACTGAACTGCACCAAACTGCCTACCCCAAACTCAGCCGAACAGTACTCAACTGTACCATTCTGACTACACAAACTCTACTGTGGTCCTGTACTGTACTCTCTCCTATTTCTGTGCTGCTCTTATGTAGCTTATATTTCCTGTCTGTTCTTGTGAGAGTTGGACATATCCTATCTCTGACTCCTTTTGTAAGATCTTTATCTGATTTATCACTTTGTCTATCCCTCAATTAGAAGTCATTGTTTGGGATTAAATATGTATACTAAAGGCATATCTGTAATCCAGCCAGAGTGGTTAAAATTTTGTCATTACTATATTCCAGCCAGAGGGATTAAAGGTGTATGCTAAGGATGTGTCAGTATTCCAGCCAGATAACATATGCCTTGGACATTAGATGTGATCCCTTGCCAGAGTAGCCATGTTGCTGGATTAAAATTATTCTACATGTGATAATTCATACTTGTAATTTGAGGACTTGGGAGGTTAAAACAGGAGTACTATGAGTTAAAGGTTGGTGTTATAGAAATAGCAGGATGCTGTCTTAAATAAAACTATTAAAATCATGATGGTATCAACACGATGCTGTCTTAAACAAAATAAAACAATATTCAAAAAATAAGAAACATGAAATAAACTCATTTCATGGTTTTCTTTCTAAGAAATATTACTCCACACTTCAATTATACATATACATAAACACATATACATTTCTTACTTTTATTTTCCAAGAGCAAAACTTTTGTCATCTCCCTATTACATTCTTATGCAATTGTTAATTTTGTCAAACTTCATTTTTTTCTTTTTAAGTTATTAAATCAATGTACTATATATATTCTTGGTTATTTTTTATTTATTTACATATGTATGTATGTATCATTAAAGGACACATATAAAATAAAAGGGCCACTAACTGAAGCACACTATACCACAGTTTTTACAATATATATAAGATTTCTCATTCATCTCACATGTCTACTGTCATATCCATGAATCATAAATATATATAATGAGGTTTTTTATATTTTATATATTATATATACATATATTATATATAATGAGGTTTTCACAGTACTAGAATTCTTGCAGCTTTTTCAAAGCTCTTTTGTAGTGTTTATCCTTCCAAATACTTCTTTCTCCATCCTGTCTTCCCTTTCCACGCCTCCTTGTTTCACTGTCCCACTTTTATCACTCATAGCACCTGTGTTCTATATCCCTTGTTCTAAAACTCACCCATTACCCCTTACTAGTTTTGCAACTTCTGTGAGTCTACCAATTTAAACAAACTTATCTAAAGATCCAAATCTAAATCTACATATGAGAAAAACTATGAGTTGTTTGTCTTTCTGTGTTACCTCTCTCAGAATAATTATTTCTGGATGTCAGTTCATGGATATCGATGCTCTTTTAATTCCCTTGACATTGTGAATAAAACAGCAATGGAAAAATGTTATTTTAACCATATATTACATTGCTTAGTCATATTATATTAAAATGTATACCAGTGATAAGGGAAGCAAGACATAAAGAAAGAGACAGAAAGTCACCTCAGCATCTATCTACTCTCAAATACCACTTAAAGTATATGTACATGAATATATCAGCTTCCTTTGAGAAAAATGGCAAGATCATTAGTAAGTAATACTTATGTATTGAAAGACTAACTTTTATTTTAATGACATATTTAGAATGTTACAATGGACAATCTCTAATCTGTCTCCAACTTATTTTCAAACATAGGCTTTCCAAACCTAATAATACACAGACTGGTTATAACTAACCCTAAGTTTAATGATGAACTATTGGCAGAATGTTTAAACTAGCCTAACACAAAACTAACAAATCTAAAAAATAAACTGACAGCAATAGATGTTTAATCATTCCCGACAGCCAAAGTTAATAAAACTAGAAGGTAAACCAATAATAGTAAATGTAGTTGGTCATTACTCTCTCTAATAATTTCAAATCCCTATTTCTTTCCACCCAGAATAATTTTTAGATAAATTCAAGAATAAACCAAGTAACATTAATTATTTTAGTTCTTTTTTTTTTTTGCTGCAAAGGACAGAGCATTGCTTTCATATCAACTACTTAATATTAGGTTCATACATATACTGAAACTATTCATACTAAACATATTGAGAAAAGGGCAATCATATGCTCTTCAAAAAATAAAGTGGAAGTTTCTGGTTTCTTTGAAGATTCAGTTGAGTCATGTGATGTTTTGCTGTGAGTTGTTTTGTGCAAGGGGTATGACTGTTTATCTGAAAACATCCATGGGTGGACTCTGAGGAGAGGAGATATATAGAAGCCCCTAGACAGTAAGACATTGCCTTTTGAGTTACCATCACTGTGCTGGTCTTCATGCTTCAACACTTGACTTTGCAGAAGAAATGTTTTAGAGAACTTCTCAGGGCAATCCAATTGAGTCTTATGGCTTTTACTGACTTGTCCTGATCTGGTGAATCGTGCTGTTTTGTGTTGGTATTTGGACTGGACTGCTGGTATCAGGACAACAAAGAGTGCACTTATCCCAAGGAACTACTTCTAGAAAGAGAGAAATGTTCCAGAGAACTCAGAACAATCCAACTGAGTCTTGAGGCTTTCATTGACTTGTCCCAGTTTTCTAAATCATGCTAATTCATGTTGCTGTTTGGTGTTACCCTTTGGATTGGAGTGCTAGTATCCAGACAATAAAGAGTGGACTCATCCCAAGGGACTATTTCTAAAAATGTCTACAGCCCCTCTACCTAATAACCTTCTTTCTCCCCTACCTCTGGTCAGTGGGTGGAAGGAAGGTATAAGCATTTAAGAACCCTAAATAAAGTAGGTGAGGAGAAAAATCTAAGCCTACAAAGAAAACTGTAAGAAACTGTGGCTCTGGCCACCATAGTTTGTCTTTTCTTATGTGCCATTTTATCTCCCAAGGTTTACCTTTTTTCTATTCCTTTTTTTTATTCTCTTCTTTCCATCTTCCTTCTCCGTAAAACTTGTAAGATCTAGAATCTTATGACTTTCCTCTCTGTCTCCCATAAATTATCCTCAAGTGCCTTTTTTAATTGATTTTTTAAAATTATTTTTAAGTGAGGCCAGAAATATTCTAAAGGGACTCTGGAACTGATATAGCTTGTTGTGTGTGTGTATGTGTGTGTGTGTGTGTGTGTGTGTGTGTGTATGTTTATGTGTGTGTATGTATGTGTGTTCTTTTTTATTTATTTGCCTTACAAATTTTTCAAACTAAATTAAGTTCAAAACAATGAATAAACAAATATTGAAATGTTTTTTTATATAGTGATAGCAGAACCATATTGTAATCAATATTTTAAGGTTTAATTCTGTCTCTGCCATTTGACCTTGGGCTTACTGTTTTCATTTAGATATATCATCCAATACATAAAAAATGTAGGGGAGATATCTAAGATGGCAGTGCCTGGAGGACACTCTTTCTAACCAGCAACACAGCAGGGTCTGAACAGTGACCAGCAGACAGAACTCTGGGCCCTAAAACACCAGCGATTGTTTCCCAGATGAGAGGAAACTCCAAAGTGTGGGATTCAATCGGCTTCAGGTCACCCAGATAAACCAGGGAAGGTTCCCAGGTCATGCCAGGTACTCGGTCACCAGCCCAGAGCCACGTCTCGGACTGAACTGTGGGCCCCACAACACCAGAGACTGGGATTTCCAGTCAAGAGAAAACTCCACGGTTCATGAAGCAATTGAGACCGACCTCAGGTCACCCAGATAATCCCTAGAAAAGGACCCAGGGTCTGGCAGATGCCCAGCTTCAAGCCCAGAGTGGGGTACTCAGCCACCAGCACAGAATCCTGCCTGTGCTCCTGACTCATCATCCCAGACAGAACTGAGGGTTCCAGGGCTGCAGAGACTGAGTTTCTCTGCCAGGTGGAAACCCCACAGTGAGATGAACAGCAGATCTGACCTCAGAGCACTCAGCATACACCCCACCCCAAAAAGTTGTTCAGAAAAGTTACCGGGTTCCTGCAGGCACTCAGCAGGGCAGAGCCGTGCACCTGCATCTATATGATCTGCTCATCATCCCAGGCAGAACGGCGGACCCACAAGCACCACAGACTGGTGTCCCTGTCGGGAGGAAACCCCACAGTAGTGGAAACATCAGGTCCAACTCAGAGCACCCAGCTCCAGAAAAGTTCCTGGGTGCCCACAGGCTCTGGGCTCTGGCCTCCTACTGCATGCATGAGTGCCGTGCTCACCTGCCATTGATTACCGCTAGGGTACTTGGGCACACAGCTCCAAACTCAGACCTACAGAAGACTGAGAAACACTAGAGTAGCCCTCAGCAACCACTCCAAGGTGCAACCAGTTATCCCTAGCTAAACTGACAAAACCGCGGGTTTCCATGTTCTTTAAGAGGGCTGCACCCAGCAAACACAGCATAGAAACAGCAGCAGTAGCTCACTAAATTCAGAGCAAGAAACCCAGCAGCAAGTCAGCGGTCTCCAGGACCTCTCCTGATGAGAGGAGAGCCTTCCTAAACACCACAGTTACCACACAGATCCATACCCCTGAGGTGAACTGTGACAATTCTTGAGAAGCACCCCATTCAGTTGACCAAACCCAAAAAGCTGAGGCCTCCTTCAGAACCCTGCCAAGGGGATTCTCCCCACCCCAGGATTCCAGCAGGCACCAGAAATTAACAGCCAAAACCTGAGACAGCCAGATGGGCAGAGGCCATCATAAAAGACAACCAACAAAAGGCAAAGCAAAATAGCATCTCCAGAACTCAGTTATCCAGGGGCAAGTAGCCCTGGACACCCTAACATAATTGAAATTCAAGAAGATGACCTTACATATATGCTTATGAAGAGGATAATGGAGGAAACAAATAAAATGTGCAAAGAACTAGGAGAAGATAAAGTCAAACATATTATGACAATCCGTAAAGAAATACAGGAAGATGCAACCAAACAGTTTGTGGCCTTGAAAGAGGAAATAATTAAGTCACTGAGAGAAATAAAAGAAACAGAGGAATGTTCAAAAAGGTGAAGGAATTGAAGGAAAGTACAGTCAGACAGAGGAAGGACGTCAACAAAATGGTGCAAGATCTGAAGATAGAATTGAAAAAATTGAAGAAAACACAAACGGAGAAAATCACAGAGGGGAAGAACTTAGAAAAAAAAAACAGAAAATACAGAGGTAAGCCTAACCAACAGACTACAATAGATGGATGAAAGAATCTCAGGTGTGGAGGATGCAATGGAAAAAAATTGATGTATCCGTCAAAGAAAATAACATATCTAAAAATTTCTGACACAAACCATCGAAGAATCCAACACAACAGGAAAAGACAAAACCTAAGAATAATAGGAACAGAGGAAAAAGAAGATTTCCTCCTCCAAAGCCCAGAAAATATTTTCAACAAAATCATAGAAAAAAATGTTCCCAATTTAAAGGAGAGGCCTATAAACATACAAGAGGCCTACAGAACACCTAATAAATTAGACCAGAAAAGAAAATCCTCTCGTCATATAATAATCAAAACAGTAAGTATACAGAACAAAAAAAACATATTAAAAGCTGCAAGGGAAAAAGGCCAAGTAACATATACTAGCAAACCCATCAGAATCACACCTGACTTTTCAACAGAGACTATGAAAACCAGAAGGGCCTGGACAGATATCATGCAGACCCTAAGAGAACACAGATGTCAGCCCAGGCTACTATACCAAGCAAAACTCTCAGTCATCATATACGGAGAAAACAAGATATTCAACTACAAAAACAAATTCCAACAATACTTACACACAAATCCAGCATTACAGAAATCACTGGAAGGAAAAATACAACCCAAGAAAACTAACTACTCTCAGGAAAACACAGGAAATAAATAACCTCACTACAGCAAAACAAAAAGTAGCCAAACACACAAACACACTACCATAGCCAACATCAATATCTTTTTTTTCTTTTTTTAATTTTATTGTTTTCTTATCAGTTACATTTTATTAACTCTGTATCCCAGCCGTGTCCCGATCCCTCATTCCCTCCCAGTCCCTCCCTCCCTCCCTCATCTCCACCGTGCCCCTTGCCAAGTCCACTGATAGGGGGGACTTCCTCCCCATTCATCTGATCCTGTTTTATCAGGTATCTTCAGGACTGGCTGCAAAGCTCTCCTCTGTGGCCTAACAGGACTGCTCCTCCCTTGGGGGGTGGGGAGGCCAAAGAGCCAGTCATTGAGTTCCTGTTAGAAATAGTCCTTGTTCCCCTCACTATGGGAAACCAATTGTGAGCTACCACAGGCTACATCTGAGCAGAGGTTCTAGGTTACATTCATACATGGTCCTTGGTTGCATGTCAGTCTCAGAAAAGACCCTGTGCCCAGATATATTTGGTCCTAGTAGAGCTCCTATCCTTTCATCAGACTAACTCCCCTTCTTTCTTATGATTCCCTGTACTCTGCCAAAGGTTTGGTCATGAGTCTTTGCTTTGAAAACACTGCTAGTTAGAGTTTTTCAAATGCGCTCAGTAGACTCCTGTCAATGTTCAATGCACATCCCATCTGTCTTTCAAAACGAGGATCTTACCCCATGTCCGCTCTCTTGATTATCTTTTTTAGGTGTATAGATTTCATTATGTTTATCATATCTTATAGGTCTATATAAGGGAGTATATACCGTGTTTGTCTTTCTCCTTCTGGGATATTTCATTCAGGATGATCTTTTCTAGATCCCACCATTTGCCTGCAAATTTCATGATTTCCTCCTTTTTGATTGCTGAGTAGTATTCCATTGTGTAAAAATACCACAATTTCTGTATTCATTCCTCTGTTAATGGACATCTGGGTTGTTTCCAAGTTCTGGCTATTACAAATAAAGCTGCTACAAACATGGTTGAACAAATGTCCTTGTTGTGTACTTGAGCAAACTTTGGGTATATACCTAGCAATGGTATAGCTGGGTCTTGAGGAAGCACTATTCCTAATTGTCTTAGAAAGCGCCAGATAGATTTCCAGAGTGGTTGTACCAGTTTACATTCCCACCAGCAGTGGAGGAGGGTTCCCCTTTCTCCACAACCTCTCCAGCATGTGTTGTCCCTTGAGTTTTTCATTTTGGCCATTCTGATGGGTGTAAGGTGATATCTCAGGGTCGTTTTGATTTGCATTTCCCTGATGGCTAATGAGGATGAGCATTTCTTTAAGTGTTTCTCTGCCATTCGATATTCCTCTACAGAGAATTCTCTGTTTAGCTCTGTTCCCCATTTTTTAATTGGATTACTTGGTTTGCTGCTTTTCAGCTTCTTTAGTTCTTTGTATATACTTGACATTAGTCCTCTGTCAGATAAAGGGTTAGTGAAGATTCTTTCCCAATCTGTAGGCAGGCGTTTTGTTTTGATGACAGTGTCCTTTGCTTTACAGAAGCTTTTCAGTTTCATGAGGTCCCATCTATTGATTGTTGCTCTTAGAGCCTGTGCTGTTGGTGTTCTGTTCAGGAAGTTGTCTCCTGTGCCAATGAGTTCTAGGCTGTTCCCAACTTTTTCTTCTAACAGATTTAGAGTATCTGGTTTTATGTTGAGGTCTTTGATCCACTTGGACTTTAGTTTTGTGCAGGGTGATAAATATAGATCTATTTTCATTTTTCTGCATGTGGACATCCAGTTGGACCAGCACCATTTGTTGAAGATGCTGTCTTTTTTCCATTGAATGGTTTTGGCTGCTTTGTCAAAAATCAAGTATTCATAGGTGTGTGGGTTTATTTCTGGGTCTTCTATGCGGTTCCATTGATCCTCCTTTCTGTTTTTATGCCAATACCATGCATTTTTTATTACTATTGCTCTGTAGTACAACTTGAGATCGGGGATGGAGATACCTCCAGATGATCTGTTGTTGTACGGGATTGTTTTGGAGATTCTGGGTTTTTTCTTTCTCCATATGAAGCTGAGAATCTTTTTTTCAAGGTCTGTAAAGAATTGAGTTGGTATTTTGATGGGAATTGCATTGAATCTGTAGATTGCTTTTGGCAGGATGGCCATTTTCACAATGTTAATCCTACCAATCCATGAGCACAGGAGATCTTTCCATCTTCTGAGATCTTCTTCAATTTCTTTCTTCAGAGACTTGAAGTTTTTCTCAAACAGGTCTTTCACTTGCTTGGTTAGTGTCACCCCAAGGTACTTTATGTTATTAGTGGCTATTGTGAAGGGTGTTGTTCCCCTAATTTCTTTCTCGGCCATTTTGTCTTTGGTATACAGGAGGGCTTCTGATTTTTTTGAGTTGATTTTGTATCCTGCCACTTTGCTGAAGGTGTTTATCAACTGAAGGAGTTTTCCTGTTGAATTCTTGGGGTTGCTCATATATACTATCATATCATCTGCAAATAGTGACACTTTGACCTTTTCCTTTCTGATTTGTATCCCCTTGATCTCCTTTAGTTGTCTTATTGCTCTGGCTAGGACTTCAAGTACTATGTTGAAGAGGTAGGGAGAGAGTGGGCAGCCTTGTCTTGTCCCTGATTTCAGTGGGATTGATTTAAGTGGGATTGATTTAAGTTTCTCTCCATTGAGTTTGATGTTGGCTATAGGCTTGCTGTATATTGCCTTTACTATCTTTAGGTATGTGCCTTGTATCCCTGATCTCTCCAAGACTTTAAACATGAATGGGTGTTGGACTTTGTCAAATGCTTTTTCAGCATCTAAGGAGATGATCATGTGGTTTTTCTCTTTCAGTTTGTTTATGTGGTGGATTACATTGATAGATTTCCGTATGTTGAACCACCCTTGCATGCCTGGGATGAAGCCTACTTGGTCGTGGTAGATGATATCTTTGATGTGTTCTTGGATTCGGTTTGCAAGTATTTTACTGAGTATTTTTGTGTCAATGTTCATAAGAGAGATAGGTCTGAAGTTCTCTTTTTTTGTTGGATCTTTGTGTGGTTTAGGTATCAGGGTGACTGTTGCTTCATAGAATGAGTTTGGTAATGTACCCTCTGTTTCTATTTTGTGGAATAGTTTGAGGAGAATTGGTGTGAGCACTTCTTTGAAGGTCTGATAGAATTCTGCGCTGAAACCATCTGGCCCAGGGCTTTTTTTGGAGAACTGTGAATGACTGCTTCAATTTCCTTGGGGGATATAGGGCTGTTCAGTCTTTCTACCTGATCTTGACTTAATGTTGGAAGATGGAATCTATCAAGAAAATTGTCCATTTCATTTAGATTTTCAAATTTTGGCCAACATCAATATCAAAGGATCTAACAGCCACTGGTCATTAATCTCGCTCAACATCAATAGACTCAATTCTCCAAACACACCTGTGTCACAAAGATAGACATTACCTGAGAGTAAAGCGCTGGAAGACAGTTTTCCAAGTAAATGGACCCAAGAAGTAAGCAGAAGTAGCCATTCTAATATCTAATAAAATAGATTTTCAACCAAAATTAATCAAAAGAGATGGGGAAGGACACTTCATACTCATCAAAGGAAAATTCCACCAGGAACACATCACAATCCTGAATATTTTATGCCCCAAATACAAGGGCACCCACATTTGTAAAAGAAATATTAATAAAACTTAAAGCACACATAGATCCCCACACATTAATAGTGGGAGACTTCAACACCCCACTCTCAACAAAGAAGCGGTCAACAAAACAGAAATTAAACAAAAAAAACAATGACTCTAATAGAGACCATGAATCAAATGGACCTAACAGAAATTTACAGAAACGTTCATCCAAACACAAAAGAATTTAACTTCTTCTCAGCACCTCATGGAACCTTCTCCAAAATAGACTATATAGTTGGTCACAAAGCAAGCCTCAACAGATACAAGAAGATTGAAATAATCCCTTGTATCCTATCTGACCACCATGGACTAAAACTGGACATCAACAACAACAGAAAAAGCAGGAAGCCTATACACACATGGAAACTGAACAATTCACTACTCAATGAGAGCTGGGGCTGGGAAGAAATAAAGATTTCCTAGAATTCAATGAAAATGAAGGCACAACATAATCACAACGAAAGCAGTGCTAAGAGGAAAGTTCATAGCATTAAGTGTCTTCAAGAAGAAATTTGAAACATCTCATACAAGCAACTTAATGGTTCGTCTGAAAGCCATAGGAAAAAAAGAAGCAGACACACCCAAGATGAGTAGAAGGCTGGAAATATTCAAGCTCAGGGCTGAAATCAATAAATTAGAAACAAATAAAACTATTCAAAAAATCAATGAAACCAAGAGCTGGTTCTTTGAGAAAATCAACAAGATAGACAAACCCTTAGCCAAACTAACTAAAAGGCAGAGAGAAACTACCCAAATCAACAAAATAAGAAATGAAAAGGGGAATATAACCACAGACATTGAAGAAATCCAAACAATAATTAGGTCTTACTTTAAAAGCCTATATGCCACAAAATTTGAAAATCTGAATGAAATGGACAATTTTCATCATAGATTCTACTTACCAAAGCTAAATCAAGACTAGGTAGAACAATTAAATAGTCCTATATCCCCTAAGGAAATAGAAGCTGTCCTCAAAAGTCTCCCATTTAAAAAAAAAAAAAAAAAGCCCAGGACCGAATGGATTCAGCACAGAATTCTTCCAGACCTTCAAAGAAGATTTAATAATAATACTCTTCAAACTATTCCAAAAAATAGAAACAAAACATTACCAAACTCATTGTATGAAGCAAGTCACCTTGGTACCTAAAACTTACAAAGATCCAAAAGAGAAAGAATTTCAGGCCAATCTACCTTATGAACATTGATGCAAAAGTACTCAACAAACTACTTGCAACCTGAATACAAGAACACATCAAAGATATCATCCACTATGACCAAGTAAGCTTCATCCCATGTATGCAGGGTTGGTTTAATATACAGAAATCCATCAATGTGATCCACCATATAAACAAACTAAAAGACAAAAACCACATGATAATATCTTTAGATGCTGAAAAAGCATTTGATAAAACCCAACACCCATTAATGTTTAAAGTTTTGTAGAGATCAAGGATACTAGGCACATACCTAAACATAGCAAAGGCAATATACAGCAAGCCTATAGCCAACATCAACTAAACGGATAGAAACTTAAACCATTCCAACTGAAATCAGGGACAAGGCAAGGTTGCCCACACTCTCCATGTCTCTTCAACATAGTACTTGAAGTCCTTGCTAGAGTAATAAGACAATTAAAGGAGATCAAGGGGATACAAATTGAAAAGGAGAAAGTCAAAGTATCATTATTTGCAGATGATATGATAGTATACAAGAGCGACCCCAAAAATTCAACGAGAGAACTCCTTCAGCTGATAACCACCTTCCGCAAAGTGGCAGGATACATAATCAACTCAAAAAAAATCAGCACAGTCATCAAAACAAAATGACTGCCTACAGATTGGGAAAGAATCTTCACCAACCCTTTATCTGACAGAAGGCTAATATCCAGTATATACAAAGAACTAAAGAAGCAGAAAAGCAACAAACCAAGTAATCCCATTAAAAAATGGGGAATGGAGCTAAACAGAGAATTCTCGAAAGAGGAACATCAAATGGCAGAGAAACACTTAAAGAAATGCTCAACCTCATTAGCCATTAGGGAAATGCAAATCAAAACAACCCTGAGATTTCACCTTACACCCATCAAAATGGCCAAGATGAAAAACTCAAGTGACAACACATGCTGGAGAGGTTGTGGAGAAAAAGGAACCCTCCTCCATTGCTGGTGGGAATGTAAACTGGTACAACCACTTTGGAAGTCAATCTGGCGCTTTCTCAGACAATTAGGAGTAGTGCTACCTCAAGACCCAGCTATACCACTCCTAGGTATATACCCAAAATTTGCTCAAGTACACAACAAGGACATTTGTTCAACCATGTTTGTAGCAGCTTTATTTGTAATAGCCAGAACTTGGAAAGAACCCAGATGTCCATTAACAGAGGAATGAATACAGAAATTGTGGGATTTTTACACAATGGAATACTACTCAGCAATCAAAAGGGAGGAAATCATGAAATTTGCTGGCAAATGGTGGGATCTAGAAAAGATCATTCTGAGTGAAGTATCCCAGAAGGAGAAAGACAAACTTGGTATATACTTGCTTATATAGACCTACAAGATATGATAAACATAATGAAATCTACACACCTGAAGAAGATAATCAAGTAAGTGGACATGGGTGAAGATGATCAATCCTCATTTAGAAAGACAAATGGGATGTGCATTGAATGTATGACAGGAATCTACCGCAAAAGGCATCTGAAAGATTCTACCTAGCAGTGTTTCAAAGAAGACACTAAGACTCATAACCAAACCATGGCAGAGTGCAGGGAATCATATGAAAGAAGGGGAGTTAGTATGATATGGAAAGGATAGGAACTCTACAAGTACCAAATATATCCGGGCACAGGGCCTTTTCTGAGACTGACACTCAACCAAGGACCATCTATGGATATAACCTAGAACTTCTGCTCGAATGTGGCCTGTGGTAGCTCAGTAACCAAGTAGTTTTCCAAAGCAAGGGGAACAAGGACTATTTCTAACAGGATCTCAAGGGCAGGCTCTTTGTCCTCCCCCCCCAGGGGAGGAGCAGTCCTGTTAGGCCACAGAGGAGGACTTTGCAGCCAGCCTTGAAGATACCTGATAAAACAGGGTCAAATGAAAGGGGAGGAGGTCCTCCCCTATTAGTGGACTTGGAAAGGGGCAGGGAAGAGACCAGGGAGGGAGTTGGGGAGGGGTAGGGAATGAGGGAACGGGATACAGCTGGGACACAGAGTTAACAAATTGTAACTAAAAAGAAAAATAAAAAAATAAAAATAAAGTCTTGAAAAAAAAAACAGGATCAGATGAATGGGGAGGAGGTCCCCCCTATCAGTGGACTTGGAAAGGGGCACTGTGGAGATGAGGGAGGGAGGGAGGGAGGGACTGGGAAGGAATGAGGGATCGGGACACGGCTGGGATACAGAGTTAATAAAATGTAACTGATAAGAAAAAAATAAAATTTAAAAAAAAAAAGATACAGCCACTGTAAAGACAAGTACACCCTGACATGTCTTCTTTCAATCTGTTCAATGTGTTGACAACATACCTCAAATTCATGTCCTCTTTTTAAGATTAATTATTGTTATATGCATATGTAGTGTGTGTTCATGCATGCCCACACACACACTAACTCAAAAAGAGTTTATAAGTTATATACAGTGTTAGCTATTGGAAATTTATTTATTTATTTATTTACAACACAGACTTTCTCTGACAGTAACACTTCATGGAACATAAATATCTCACATACAATCATTATTGAAGTCACTCTATTTTATAATTTATCATCTTTGAAATAAGTTGATCAATTAGAATTTTCTCGTCACATTATGAAAGAGTGTATTTCGTGGTTTCATATGCTATGTTAAACTGTATTCCCTCAAACACATGGATCTTCAACTTTTATGACAGCATCCCTCAAAATAAATTGAATTTATTAGGGAAAAACGTATTTTATAAGCCAATAACATGGGTAAGCTAATGATACCATGCTAAAAAAAAAAACTGTATAATTTGTCCTCTATACAATATTGAGTTTATGAGATACTATGTACTTAATATATATTATATATACTATTCATAATCTGAGTGGTATTTCATTCGTATACAAGTTTTTGAAGTAGTGCTGATGATCAGAACCAGGGCTGCACACATGTTAAGGTTCTTGCTTCACCACTGGGTTTCATTGCTAGCCCATTAACAGATTTACACATGCTTTCCAAACAATACACATGCATGTTCTTGCACATGAGACTGTTTACTTTTTTCTTCTTGTTTATATATATATACTGCCATAAGGAAGACATTTTAAAAGTATAAAAAGTTCTTTTAGACACCAATATCATATAGATACTGCCTATGTTTTCTGTATTTTAGGTTCATGTTTAGTTATGTAATTTATTTGAAATTAGTTTTTTGTGTATATGTAAGGTATATGTATAATCAATAGTGGTCTAATTCCAGTCTTTTACATGTGGAAATACTGTTTTGTCATTGTTTAAGATGCTGTCTTTTCTTCAGCTTATGTTGTTGGCATCTTTGTTAAATATACATGGCTGACTTTATATATAAAAAAAAAATCAGAAGCCCTCCTGTACACCAAAGACAAAAGGACCAAGAAGGAAATAGGGAAACAACACCTTTCACAATAGCCACCAATAACATAAAGTACCTTGGGGTGACACTAACCAAGCAAGTGAAAGACCTGTTTGAGAAAAACTTCAAGTCTCTGAAGAAAGAAATTGAAGAAAATATCAGAAGATGGAAAGCTCTCCTGTGCCCATGGATTGGTAGGATTAACATTGTGAAAATGGCCATCCTGCCAAAAGCAATCTACAGATTCAACACAATTCCCAACAAAATACCAACTCAATTCTTTACAGTCCTTGAAAAAAAAAAGATTCTCAGCTTCATATGGAGAAACAAAAAACCCAGAATCTCCAAAATGATCTGTACAACAACAGATCATCTGGAGATATCTCCATCCCCGATCTCAAGCTGTACTACAGAGCAATAGTAATAAAAAAAAATGGTGCTGGTCCAACTGGATGTCTATATGCAGAAAAAAATGGAAACACATCCATATTTATCACCCTGCACAAAACTAAAGTCCAAGAGGATCAAAGACCTCAACATAAACCTAGATACTCTAAAACGGTTAGAAGAAAAAGTTGGGAACAGCCTAGAACTCATTGGCACAGGAGACAACTTCCTGAACAGAACACCAACAGCACAGGCTCTAAGAGCAACAATCAATAAATGGGACTTCGCGAAACTGAAAAGCTTCTGTAAAGCAAAGGACACCGTCATTAAAACAAAACGACTGCCTACAGATTGGGAAAGAATCTTCACCAATCCTTTATTTGACAGAGGGCTAATATCCAGTATATATAAAGAACTAAAGAAGCTCAAAAGCAGCAAACCAAGTAATCCAATTAAAAAATGGGGAACAGAGCTAAACAGAGAATTCTCTGTAGAGGAATATCGAATGGCAGAGAAACACTTAAAGAAATGCTCAACCTCACTAGCCATTAGGGAAATGCAAATCAAAACAACCCTGAGATTTCACCTTATACCCATCAGAATGGCCAAGATGATAAACTCAAGTGACAACACATGCTGGAGAGGTTGTGGAGAAAGGGGAACCCTCCTCCATTGCTGGTGGGAGCATAAACTGGTACAACCACTTTAGAAGTCAATCTGACACTTTCTCAGACAATTAGACAATCTATGTCTCAAGATCCAGCTATACCACTGCTAGGTATATACCCAAAATTTATTCAAGTACACAGCAAGGACATTTGCTCAACCATGTTTGTAGCAGCTTTATTTGTAATAGCCAGAACCTGGAAACAACCTAGATGCCCATCAACGGAGGAATGGATACAGAAATTGTGGTATTTTTACACAATGGAATACTACTCAGCAATCAAAAAAGAGGAAATCGGACTCTCATTCTGAGGAGCAGCACAGCAGGATTGGCACAGTGACCAGCAATCAGAACTCATGGCCATAAAACACAAGTGGTTGTGTTTCTCAGGTGAGAGGATACCCCATGGTGGGGGATTCAATCACCTTTAACTCACCCAACTAAACCTCAGAAGAGATCCCGGTTCCGCCAGGCTATTGGTCATCAGCCTGGGGCTACACGCCAGCGCGATCTGGTCACGGTCCCAGACTGAACTGTGGGCCCACAACACCATACACTGGATTTCTCAGTCGAGAGATAACCCCACGGAGCAGGAAACAATTGGGACTGACCCCAGGTTACCCAGACATCCCCGGGAAAAGACTCGGGTTCCACGGGTACCCCAAGAGCCAGCACGGACCCAGAGCTGGGAACCCAGGCTCCTGCACGGAGCCCAGTCTGCGCGCGAGATTCGCCGCCTCAGATAGAACTGTGGGCACCAGGGCACCAGGGCACCAGACTGCGTGTCTCTGGCAGGAGGAAACCCCCAGCGAAGGGGGTCAGCAGCTCTAACGCTTAGGACACCCAGCACCAAAACACTTCCTGGACTCATGCAGACTCTAGTGCAGGCAGGAGCGCTGTGCTCTGCCGCCATTATTGAGTTCCCCTAAGGCACTGGGACACACAGCTGCATCCTCAGACCTACAGAGGCCGAAGAGCCATTACAGCAGCCCTCAGATACTGTGCCAGGGATCGGCCAGTTGTCCCTGGCTAGACTGCCAAAACTGTGGGAATCCCTGATCCTTCAGGGGGGCTGCACCCACAGCATCTGGACCAGATTGGTGCCTGCAGCCGCCATCCCAGACAGAGACACACAGCTTCTGGTCCAGAGTGAGGCACCCAGCCTCCAGACCAGAGCAGCGCCCCCAGGCGCCAATTCAACCTAGGTGCACATTCTCCAGGTCCAGAGCTGAGCAATCAGCCTTTGGCCCAGAGACTTACTGAGTGCACCTCCCACTTTCCCGGACAGAACTGTGCGCCCCAGGATAACAGACTGAGTTTCCCTGTTGGGAGAAAACCCCACAGCTAGGAAATCAGCAGTTTCTTCAAGAGGACTGTACATGGAAATTTAGTGAGCAGCAGCACACTAAATTTATAACAAGAAACCCAGCAGTGGGGCAGCTGTCTTGAGAAATTCTATGGGTAAGAGGAGATTCCCCCCCTGCCTAACATAGACCACAGCTACTACTCAGGGCTATAAACCTGAGGTGAGCAGTGGAAACTCCGGAGAAACACTGGCCATACAGTGACCATAACCAAAAAGCAGAGAAGGACTCCTTCAGGAAAAATCATCTTCCGGCCAAGGGGATACTCCCTACCTCAGGACTCCAGGAAGCACAGAAAGTAACAGCCAACACCTAAGTCAGCCCAATGGGTAGAGGTCAGCGTAAAGGCTCAACCAACAAAAGACAGAGCAATATGGCATCTCCAGAACCCAGCCATCCAGGGGCGAACAGCCCTGAACAATGCAGCATAATAGAAAATCAAGATTACCTTACATCTATGTTGATGAAGAGGATAATAGAGGAAACAAATAAAATACGTAAAGAATAAGAGGAAGATAAAACCAAACAGATCATAGCTATCCGTAAAGAAATGGGGGAAGATAAAGACAAGCAGATTAGGGCCATCCGTGAAGAAATACGGGAAGATGCAGCCAAACAGCTTGTGGCCTTCAGAGAAGAAATAGTTAAATCACTGAAAGAAATCAAAGAGACAGAGTTGAAGGAACTAAAAGAAAAAGAGGAAAATACAAGCAGACAGGTGAAGGAAGTAAACAAAACAACTCAAGACCTGAAGATAGAACTAGAAAAATTAAAGAAAACACAAATGGAGGAAATAATGGAGAGGAAGAATTTAGGGAAGAAAACAGGAACTACAGAGGTAAGCATAACCAACAGAATACAAGACATGGAAGAAAGAATCTCAGGTGTAGAAGATACAATGGAAGAAATCGATGTATCTGTCAAAGAAAATGTTAAATCCAAAAAATTCCTGACACAGACCGTCCAAGAAATTCAAGACAATATGAAAAGACAAAACCTAAGAATGATAGGAAGAGAGGAAAAAGAAGACTCCCTTCTCCAAGGCCCAGAAAATATTTTCAAAAAAATCATTGAAGAAAATTTCCCCAAGTTAAAGGAGAAGCCAATAAGGATACATGAGGCCTACAGAACACCCAACAAATTTGACCAGAAAAGAAAATCCTCCCGCCACATAATAATCCAAACAGTAAGTATACAGAACAAAGAAAAAATACTAAAAGCTGCAAGGGAAAAAGGCCAAGTAACTTATAACAGCAAACCCATTAGAATCACACCTGACTTTTCAACAGAAACTATGAAAGCCAGAAGGGCCTGGACAGATATCATGCAGACCCTAAGAGAACACAGATGTCAACCCAGGCTACTATACCCTGCAAAACTCTCAGTCCTCATAGACGGGGAAAACAAGATATTCAACGACAAAAACAAATTTCAACAATACCTACACACAAATCCAGCATTACAGAAGACACTGGAAGGGAAAATACAACCCAAGAAAATTAGCTTCTTTCAAGAAAACACAGGAAATAATTAACCTTACTACAGCAAAACAAAAAGCAACCAAGCACACAACCTTATGAACACAGCCAACATCAAAATCAAAGGATCTAACAGCCACTGGTCATTAATCTCTCTCAATATAAATGGACTCAACTCTCCAGTAAAAAGACACAGATTAACAGAATGGATACGTAAACAAAACCCAGCAATCTGTTGCATACAAGAAACACACCTAAGACACAAAGATAGACATTACCTGAGGGTAAAAGGTTGGAAGATGACTTTCCAAGCAAATGGACCCAAGAAACAAGCAGGAGTAGCCATTCTAATATCTGATAAAATAGACTTTCAACCAAAATTAATAAAAAGAGATGAGGAAGGACACTTCATACTCATCAAGGGAAAATTCCACCAGGAAGACATCATAATCCTGAACAACTATGCCCCAAATACAAGAGCACCCACATTTGTAAAAGAAACATTGATAAAATTTAAACCACATATACATCCCCACACATTAATAGTGGGAGACTTCAACACCCCACTCTCAACAAAGGACAGGTCAACAAAACAGAAATTAAACAAAGAAACAATATCTCTGACAGAGGTCATGAATCAAATGGACCTCACAGACATCTACAGAACTTTACACCCAAACACAAAAGAATTTACCTTCTTCTCAGCACCTCATGGAACCTTCTCCAAAATAGACCATATAGTTGGTCACAAAGCAAGCCTCAACAGATACAAGAAGACTGAAATAATCCCTTGTATCCTGTCTGATCACCATGGAATAAAGCTGGACTTCAACAACAACAGAAATAGCAAAAAGCCTACACACTCATGGAAACTGAACAACTTGTTACTAAATGACAGCTGGGTCAGGGAAGAAATAAAGAAAGAAATTAAAGCCTTTCTAGAACTCAATGAAAATGAAGACACAACATACCCTAACTTGTGGGACACAATGAAAGCAGTGCTAAGAGGAAAGTTCATAGCACTAAGTGCCTTCAAGAAGAAATTCGAGACAGCTCATTCAAGCAACTTAATGGCCCACT
Source organism: Psammomys obesus (assembly GCF_907164565.1). Classification (NCBI taxonomy): domain Eukaryota; kingdom Metazoa; phylum Chordata; class Mammalia; order Rodentia; family Muridae; genus Psammomys; species Psammomys obesus. The sequence goes on from NW_026590305.1 coordinate 757,347, forward strand.
TAAAAACCCTAGAAAAAGAAGAAGCAGACACACCAAAAAGGAGTAGACGGCTAGAAATAATCAAACTCAGGGCTGAAATCAATCAATTAGAAACAAATAAAACAATTCAAAGATTCAATGAAACCAAGAGCTGGTTCTTTGAGAAAATCAACAAGATCGACAAACCCTTAGCCAAGCTAACTAAAAGGCAGAGAGACACCACCCAAATCAACAAAATCAGAAATGAAAAGGGGGACATAACTATAGACACTGAGGAAATCCAAACAATCATTAGGACTTACTTCAAAAGTCTATATGCCACAAAATTTGAAAATCTAAATGAAATGGACAATTTTCTTGATCGATTTGACTTACCAAAGCTGAATCAGGACCAGGTAAATCAATTAAATAGTCCTATATCCCCCAAAGAAATAGAAGCAGTCATCAAAAGTCTCCCATCCAAAAAAAGCCCAGGACCAGATGGCTTCAGCGCAGAATTCTACCAGACCTTCAAAGAAGAGCTAACTCCAATTCTCTTCAAACTATTCCACAAAATAGAAACAGAAGGAACATTACCAAACTCATTCTATGAAGCCACAATCACCTTGATACCTAAACCTCACAAAGACTCAACAAAGAAAGAGAATTTCAGGCCAATCTCCCTTATGAACATTGATGCAAAAATACTTAACAAAATACTTGCAAACCGAATCCAAGAACACATCAAAGATATTATCCACTATGACCAAGTAGGCTTCATCCCAGGTATGCAGGGATGTATATATTTCAATATACGGAAATCCATCAATGTGATCCACCATATTAACAAACTGAAAGAAAAAAACCACATGATAATCTCCCTAGATGCTGAAAAAGCATTTGACAAAATCCAACATCCATTCATGTTTAAAGTACTGGAGAGATCAGGGATACAAGGCACATATCTAAACATAGTAAAGGCGATTTACAGCAAGCCTATAGCCAACATCAAACTGAACGGAGAGAAACTTAAAGCAATCCCACTGAAATCAGGGACAAGACAAGGCTGCCCACTGTCTCCATATCTCTTCAACATAGTGCTGGAAGTCCTTGTTAGAGCAATAAGACAGTTGACGGAGACCAAGGGGATACAGATGGGAAAGGAAGAAGTCAAATTATCACTATTTGCAGATGATATGATAGTATATATGAGTGACCCCAAAAACTCTACCAGGGAACTCCTACAGCTGATAAACACCTTCAGCAAAGTGGCCGGATATAAAATTAACTCAAAAAAATCAGTAGCACTCCTGTATTCAAAAGACAAAAGGGCTGAGAAAGAAATTAGAGAAACAACACCCTTCACAATAGCCACAAATGACATAAAGTACCTTGGCGTAACCCTAACCAAGGAAGTCAGAGACTTGTATGAAAAAAATTTCAAGTCTCTGAAGAAAGAATTAGAGGAAGATATGAGAAGATGGAAAGATCTCCCATGCTCATGGCTTGGCAGGATTAACATAGTAAAAATGGCCATCTTACCAAAAGCAATCTACAGATTTAATGCAATTCCCATCAAATTGCCAACACAATTCTTTACAGGCCTGGAAAGAAAAATTCTCAACTTCGTATGGAATAACAAGAAACCGAGAATTGCTAAAACAATCCTCTACAATAAAAAATCTTCTGGAGGTATCTCCATCCCTGATCTCAAGCTGTACTATAGAGCAACAGTTATAAAACCTGCATGGTACTGGCATAGAAACAGAATGGTGGATCAATGGAATCGAACAGAAGACCCAGAAATAAACCCACACACTTACGGACACCTGATCTTTGACAAAGATGCCAAAACCATACAATGGAAAAAAGATAGCATCTTCAACAAATAGTGCTGGTCCAACTGGATGTCTACATGTAGAAAAATGAAAATAGATCCATACTTATCACCCTGCACAAAACTGAAGTCCAAGTGGATCAAAGACCTCAACATAAAACCAGACACATTAAATCGGCTAGAAAAAAAGTGGGGAATATCCTAGAACTTCTTGGTACAGGAGAAAACTTCCTGAACAGAACACCAACAGCACAGGCTCTAAGAGCAACAATCAATAAATGGGACCTCATGAAATTGAAAAGCTTCTGTAAAGCAAAGGACACCATCATCAAAACAAAGCGACTGCCTACAGATTGGGAAAGAATCATCACCAACCCTTTATCTGACAGAGGACTCATATCCAATATATATAAAGAACTAAACAAGCTGAAAAGCAACAAACCAAGTAATCCACTTAAAAAATGGGTAACAGAGCTAAAGAGAGAATTCTCTGCAGAGGAATATCGAATGGCAGAGAAGCACTTAAAGAAATGCTCAACATCATTAGCCATTAGGGAAATGCAAATCAAAACAACCCTGAGATTTTACCTTACACCCATCAGAATGGCCAAGATGAAAAACTCAAGGGACAACACATGCTGGAGAGGTTGTGGAGAAAGGGGAACCCTTCTCCACTGCTGGTGGGAATGTAAACTGGTACAACCACTCTGGAAATCAATCTGGTGCTTTCTCAGACAACTAGGAATAGTGCTTCCTCAAGATCCAGCCATACCACTCCTAGGCATATACCCAAAAGAGGCGCAAGTACACAAAGAGGACATTTGCTCAACCATGTTTGTAGCAGCTTTATTTGTAATAGCTAGAAGCTGGAAACAACCCAGATGCCCCTCAACTGAAGAATGGATGCAGAAAATGTGGTACATCTATACAATGGAGTATTACTCAGCAATGAAAAATAAGGAAATCATGAAATTTGCAGGTAAATGGTGGGACCTGGAAAGGATCATCCTGAGTGAGTTGTCCCAGAAGCAAAAAGACATGCATGGAATATACTCACTCATATAAACATACAATATAAATTAACCCACTAAAATCTGTACATCTAAACAAACTAAGCAAAAGAGAGGACCCTAACTAAAATGTTCAATCCCCATCCTGAAAGGCAAAGAGGATGGACATCAGAAGAAAGAGAAAACAGGAAACAACCTTGAAACCTGCCACAGAGGGCCTCTGAAAGCTTCTGCAGTATAGACTGTCAAAACAGATGCTGAGCCTGATGGCCAACTGATGGGCAGAGTGAATGGAATTTTATGTAAGAAGTGGGAAATAGTAAGAGCTGGAGGGGACGGGAACTCCACAAGGAGAGCAACAGAACAAGATACTTTGAACACAGGGAACTTCCCAGAGACTCATACTCCAACCAAGGACTATTCGTGGAGATGACCTGGAACCCCTGCACAGGTGTAGCCCATGGCAGTTCAGTGTCCAAGTGGTTTACATAGTAATGGGAAGAGGGACTGCCTCTGACATAATCTGATTGGCCTGCTCTTTGATCACCTCCCCCTGAGGTGGGAGCAGCCTTACCAGGCCACAGAAAAGGACAAAGCAGCCACTTTTGATGAGAACTGATAGACTAAGATCAAAAGGAAGGAGAGGAGGACCTCCCCTATCAGTGGACTTGGGGAGGAGCATGCGTGAAGAAGGAGGTGGGAGGGTTGGATTTGGAGGGGAGGAGGGAGGGGCTTATGGATGGATACAAAATGAATAAAGTGTAATTAATAATATATATATATTTTTTTTCCCCTATGTGGACCATTTAGTCCACATGAGAAAATGAACCTAGAAAACTCAGTAATTTGCCCAAGGTCACTTTGACAATAATGTTGAAAGATGTCTTTGAATACAAAGCTGTCTGAGTCCTAAAATTGCTGTCAACCACCATATTATGCATTTGTATAAAAAAAATACACATTTGCCAAAAAAAAAAAGAGGAAATCATGAAATTTGCAGTCAAATGGTGTGATCTAGAAAAGATCATTCTGAGTGAAGTATCCCAGAAGGAGAAAGACAAACATGGTTTATACTCGCTTATATAGACCTACAAGATATGATAAACATAATGAAATCTATACACCTAAAGAAGATAATCAAGAAAGAGGACCCGGGGTAAGATGATCAATCCTCATTTAGAAAGACAAATGGGATGTGCATTGAACATATTACAGGAGTCTACCGCAAAAGGCATCTGAAAAACTCTAACTAGCAGTGTTTCAAAGCAGACACTAAGACTCATAACCAAACCCTCAGCAGAGTGCAGGGAATCACATGAAAGAAGGGGAATTAGTCTGATGAGGAAAGGATAGGAGCTCTACAAGGACCAAATATATCTGGGCAGGGTCTTTTCTGAGACTGACACTCAACCAAAGACCATGAGTGGATATAAACTAGAACCTCTGCTTGGATGTGGCCTGTGATAGCCCAGTAACCAATTAGTTTCCCATAGTAAGGGTAACAAGGACTATTTCTAACAGGAACTCATGGCAGGCTCTTTGACCTCCCCATCTCCCAAGGGAGGAGCAGTACTGTTAGGCCACAGAGGAGGACTTTGCAGCCAGGTATCCTGAAGATACCTGACAAAACAGAGTCATATGAAAGGGGAGGAGGTTCTCCCCTATCAGTGGACTTGGAAAGGGGCAGGGAGGAGATGAGGGAGGGAGAGTGGGACTGGGGAGGGAATGAGGGAGCAGGGTACAGCTGGGATCAAGAGTTATCAAAATGTAACTAATAAGGACATTGTAACTAATGTAACTAAAAAGGACATTTGCTCAACCATGTTTGTAGCACTTTATTTGTAATAGCCAGAAGCTGGAAACAGCCCAGATGCCCCTCAACTGAAGAATGGATGCAGAAATTGTGGTACATCTATACAATGGAATATTACTCAGCAATGAAAAATAAGGAAATCATGAAATTTGCAGGTAAATGGTGGGACCTGGAAAGGATCATCCTGAGTGAGTTGTCCCAGAAGCAAAAAGACACGCATGGTATATACTCACTCATATAAACACACAATATAGAATAAACCCACTAAAATCTGTACATCTAAACAAACTAAGCAAAAGAGAGGACCCTAACTAAAATGTTCAATCCCCATCCTGAAAGGCAAAGAGGATGGACATCAGAAGAAAACGAAAATAGGAAACAACCTCGGAACCTGCTACAGAAGGCCTCTGAAAGCCAGAAGAAAACAGGAAACAACCTTGAAACCTGCCACAGAGGGCCTCTGAAAGCCTCTGCAGTATAGACTGTCAAAGCAGATGCTGAGCCTGATGGCCATCTGATGGGCAGAGTGAATGGAATTTTATGTAAGAAGTGGGAAATAGTAAGAGCTGGAGGGGACGGGAACTCCACAAGGAGAGCAACAGAACAAGATAATTTGAACACAGGGAACTTCCCAGAGACTCATACTCCAACCAAGGACTATTCGTGGAGATGACCTGGAACCCCTGCACAGGTGTAGCCCATGGCAGTTCAGTGTCCAAGTGGGTTACATAGTAATGGGAAGAGGGACTGCCTCTGACATAATCTGATTGGCCTGCTCGTTGATCACTTCCCCCTGAGGGGGGAGCAGCCTTACCAGGCCACAGTAGAGGACAATGCAGCCACTTTTGATGAGAACTGATAGACTAAGATCAGAAAGAAGGAGAGGAGGACCTCCCCTATCAGTGGACTTGGGGAGTGGCATGCATGCAGCAAGGGGAGGGAGTGTGGGATCTGGAGGGGAGAAGGGAGGGGCTTATGGGGGGATACAAAATGAATAAAGTGTAATTAATAAAAAATTTAAAAAAAGAAAAAATAATAAAAAAATAATATAATTCCAAAAAAAAAAAGAAATTAATATCTTTGACCCTATTTCTTTTGTGGTTCACTGAAGTTATTGACTATACATTTATATGTTTCATTAAATGTGAAAATATTTGAAATATTAAAGCTTTTAGTACAACCCACCCCTCTGGAATTTCTCTTCTTTTATTGCCAATGATACAAATGTGGAATTTTGATCCTAGATCTTGTGCATTCAAAGGTTCTATTTTGTCCACACTACTTTATTTTATAATTTTAATATCATTTTTTCTATCTTTGTGTTGACAAATTTTTTCCTCTGTCACTAGTACTTTGTCAAGATCAAGTGGAATTTGAGCTACATATCCACAATATAAATTTTATTTTACTATCAATGTGTCTATTAATATTGCCAGGCTGGTGGTGCAGTTCTAGAGAACATAAACAAACGAATGTCATTTATTTATTCCTGGGCATGTTTCCCACGGACATGGTTTTTCCTTCTTACTTTCATTCTTTTTAATTTTAAACATGAAACTTTTGTTATATTTAATAAGGATATAAATTTATACAACATTTCTAATTCACCATTTAGCAGTGTGTACATAAAATTTCATAAAAATAAAAGTTCTTTTGAATAGGCCACATTATTTCCAGGAATTTAAGTAATTTTTAAGTGTCCAAAGAAGTATAAGCATTATCTGTATGTACTTGATATAGTGTTGGCTGAGTATCTAAAAATAAAATGAGTTCATTTTAAAGTTATTATGTTAATTGAATTATGATATAATTTCATAATGGATTTTACAGAAATAAAGTTTTTGTATATGTTGCGTAAATGAAGATTTCAAGAATTATGCATCTTGCAATTTTTAAAAATTTTAATTAATTAATCAATCAATCAATTAATTACAATTTATTTACTTTGTATCCCCACTGGAGCCTCCTCCATTGTCTACTCTCAGTCCCACCCATAAATACCAAACTTATGAATTATAGGTATATAAGAAGAAGTTCAAGTCAAATGCACAATAATATTTTGAACAAATTCATAACAGGAAATGCACCAAATCTAAAGAAAAAGATACCAATTTGAATCCTTATGGAAGAAGAGGGTGATACAAAGACATGGAGGGGACAAGAACTCCATATGGAGGACAACAGAGCCAAAAACCTGGGCCCAGGGGCTTCTGCAGAGACCGATACTCCAACCAAGGACCATGCATGGAGAGGACCTAGACCCCCTGTTCAAAGGAAGCCCATTGGTTGCTCAGCTTCCAAGTGTGTTCCCTAGTAAGGGGTATAGGGGCTGTCTCTGACATGAACTCAGTGGCAGGCTCTTTGATCACCTCCCCCTGAAGGGGGAGCAGCCTTGCCAAGCCACAAAGGAAGATGATGCAGCCAGCCTTGATGAGACATGATAAGCTAGGGTCAGATAGAAGGGGAGGAGGTCCTCTCCTATCAGGGGACTAGGGAATCGACATAAGGGGAGAAGAAGAAGGGTGGGTGAGACTGAGAGTAGATGATGGAGGGGGCTAGAACAGGGATACAAGTGAATAAATTTTGATTAATTGATTTATTGATTGATTAATTAAATGTTTAAAAAATTGCAAGATGCATAAAAAGTCCCAAATATACAAGGCCAGAAAAGAAACTCTCCATATTACATAATATTCAAAACATTAAATATGTAGAACAAAAAAAGGTATTGAAACCTACAAGGGAAAAAAATCACATATATAGGCAGGCCCATTAGAATAACAAGTAATTTTTCAATGGAGTCTTTGAAAGCCAGAAGAGCTTGGACTGATGTTCTACAAGTTACAAAGATCACAGGTGTCAGCACAGAATATTATACCCAGCAAAAATATCAGTCATAATGGGAGGAAAAATTAAAAACTTTCCACCAAATATATTTTGTGGATATTATTTTGTGTTTGTTTTTGTTTGGAAGAATAAGACACAGAGAGACCAAAAGAGAGGAAAAAACATACATGAAGTTAGGTGGGTAGGGATATGGAAGGATCTAGGTGGAAATGGAAAAATGAAAAACAAGATAAAGATATATTACTAAAAAAAATTTTAAATAAAAAATTCAATTAAAATAATAAAATAGATAAGATAATTTTTCAAAAAGAGATGTAAGGAATTTATGACCACTAAGCCAGCTCAACAAAAAGACCAGCCCAAACCAAACAAACCATAAGAGTGAAGCAACCCAGAACCAGATAGACAAATGTTGCATATTCTCTCTCCTATGTTGAAGTAGCTTTAAATTTTTAGATATTAAGAACTTATAGAATCCAAAAAACTATTACAGGGGCCAGGATACAAGTCAGAAAAATGTAGATTGAATGAAGGTAATATGAAGGGGGAAAGACAATATTGGAGAATGAATCATTAGATGTAGTTGTTATGGGAAAACAAGGTAGAAAATGATGTATGGGATAGACAACCAATTCTAGCAACTTTTGGAAACACTTCTTAAAGCACATCCATACACAAAGACCTATATTAAAAAATTTTAAATGGAGTAATCCTATAAAGAAGAACAGTGTGCCTAGTCAATACCATAGGCTAAATAATAAAAAGTTCAGATACTACTCCTAGTCTTAGTTTGGATTTTATTACTGTGAAGAGTTACCATTACCATGGTAACTCTTACAAAAGGAAACATTTAATTAAGGATGGGTTACAGTTTCAGAGGTTTAGTTTGTTATCATCATAGTGCAAAACATGGCAGCGTGCAGACAGACATAGTCCTGGAGAAGGATCTAAGAATTCTGTATCTTAAGCCAAAGGTAGCAGGAGACTATGTGTCACACAGGATGTAGCCTGAGCATAGGGGACCTCAAAGCCTGTCCCCAAAGTGACACATCTCCTCCAACAGGGCCACACCTATTCCAACAAGACCATACTTCCTAATAGTGCTACTCTCTATGGGCCAAACATTCAAACACATGAGTCTATTAGGGCCACACCAATTCAACCCACCACATTCCACTCCCTGGCCCCTATAGTCTTGTGGCCATAACAATGCAAAATGCATTTAGTCCAACTTCAAAAGTTCCCATAGTCCCATATCACAGTCTCAACAATGTTTAAAAGTCTCTTTTAACTTTTAAGATTATGAGAGTCACACAATCTCTTAACTGTAATCCCCTATAATATCAAAATCAAAAACAGATCACATACTTCCAACATATAATGGCACAGGATATATATTACCCTTCCAAAACATAGGTAAGGGAGCAGAGTGAGAAACTACTGGACCAAAAACTAGCTGGACAAACTCCAAACTCTGTATCTCTATGTCTGACGTCCAAACATTATTCAAATCTCCAAATCTTTTCGGCCTTGTTGACTGCAACATACTTTCCTCTCTTAGGATGGTTTCACTCCATCTTAGCAACTTTCTTTGACAGGTATCCCATAACATCTGACCTCTCTAACATCTTAGGATCTTCTAGGCAATCCAAGCTTCACTTATACAACACCACACCATGGTCTACATAGGCCTCCATGCAAGGACACCCTGCCATATGCCTAGCCGCAGCAACTGTCCTTAGTAGTCCCTTTCCTCTATCTTTAACTCTAAATCTAAAACCACATGGCCAAAACTGCAAAGCTTTGCTGCTTGCTGGGGCTGGAACATGGGCCCCTCATTTAATTACATCTTCACCAGCTTTCTGTTTACAATGGTTTCCTTCACTGCCTAAGTTTAGATATCCTGGAACTTATTCTGTAGACCAGGCTGACCTTGAATTCAGAGATCTACATGCCTCTGTCTCATAAGAGCTGGGATTAAAGGCATGTACCACCAAGCTTGGACCATAACTATTTTTTAATTGCTTTTCACAAGACAGAAGCTTAGCTGGGTGGGGTCTTCCCCTGAGGTCACCACTCTTTTTATTCCATTTAACATCAGCGTTTTATTTAGTCTGTTTATCTACTTATTTAGTCTGTTTATCTCCTTGAACACAGGATTTAGCACCATTTTTTTTTTCTAATGCTACTTTTATCCTCAAATTGTCAATTTAGCCTCAGGCACATTTTTTTGGACAAGAGCAAAAAGCCACCACATTCTTCACCAAAATATCACAAGAAATATCTCTCGGCAACATACCCAAATTCTTCTTTTCTGAAACCCCTTGAGCCAGGCCTCCACGGTTCCAATCACCCTCAGCACCATTGTCTTCCATGTTCCTACTAGTATAGCCTATTAATCCCCACCTAAAACACTCCATTGTTTTCCTAATCCAAAATCCTCAAATCCACATTCCTCCAAACAAAAGCATGGTCAGGCCTACCTATCACAGAAATAACCCAGTCTCTAGTGTTGGGCTTCGGACCCTGGACAAACAGCTGAAGAAGCCTTTTCAACCAAGGCAGACCTGACCTCCAGGTTCTGCCAGCATCCATTGGTCCCTACCTGTTACAGGGCATAGCTGACTTACCCTGCCCTCCGCCCTAAACTCCCCAGCCCAGGAATGGACTTTGTTTCCCACAGAGGCTCTTTACTATATAATTCAGACATTTTGGTTCCCTCTTCTCTCCTCTTCTCTCTCTCTCTCTCCTTTCCTCCCTCCCTTCCTCTCTCCCTCTCTCTCTCTCTCTCTCCCTCTCTCTGCCCCTCTCCCTGCATGGCACCCTAGAGCTGCTCCCAATAAATCTGCATTTATACAACTTGTCTTGAATTAGCTAACATTGCCCCATCAACAATGTTTATCACCTGGTACTAACTTCTGTCTTAGTTTGGATTTCTATTGCTGTGAAGAGACACCATGATCATTATTGGTATTTAGGCAGCCTTTTTCTGGATTGCCTAGCAGCCTATGATGTCATCATGCATCATCTGCCAGATAGCTGGACCTGGCTTCGGAAGAGGGAGAAAACAGGGAACAGGACAGGAACCTACCACAGGAGGCCTCCGAAAGACTCTACCCAGCAGGATATCAAAGTAGATGCTGAGACTCATAGCCAAACTTTGAGCAGGAGAATCTTATGAAAGAAGGGGAAGATGAAATACCTGGAGGTGACAGGAGCTCCACAAGAAGAGCAACAAAACCAAAATATTTGAGCCCAGGGGTCTTTTCTGAGACTGATACTCCAACCAAGAAACATGCATGGAGATAACCTAGAACCCCTGCACAGATGTAGCCCATGACAGCTCTGTCTCCAAGTGGTTTGTTTCCCTAGTAAGAGGACAAGGGGCTGTCTCTGACATGAACTCGGTAGCTGGCTTTTTGATCACCTCCCCCTGAGGAGGGAACAGCCTTACCAGGCCACAAAAGAAGACAGTGCAGCTTGTCCTGATAAGATCTGATAGGCTAGGGTCAGATGAAAGGGGAGGAGGACCTCCCCTATCAGTGGACTGGGGGAGGGGCAAGGGAAGTGCAGAGAGAGAGAGGGTGAGATTGAGAGGGGATAAGGAAGGGGGCTACAGCTAGGATACAAAGTGAATAAATTGTAATTAATTTTAAAATAATGAAAATACTGTAAGGATACTTGTGCATGTTTATGTGTGTATGTAAATAAAATAGACATAAAGAATGAGTCATTTCCTTAACAAAATACACAAAATTACATTTAATTTATAATTCTGTGCTAGTTTTGTCTTAACATTTGTGTTGTTTCTCAATACAACTGTCTAGAGCTCTAATCAGTGCCCCTGTGGATACAGCAGGTGGCTTCCTTGTTCTCCCTGTTCAAAGGAAAGAGCTCTCTCAGCTGCCATTTATATTCTACTTATAAAGAGATTAATGTTCATTAATCTTTTAACTAACCAGGAGTAAGTGTAATGCTTTATAAACCTTCTAAATATTTTTTACCATATAGCTAAATAGCAATAAAAGAGGAAGATAAGGCCAAAGACATATGTGTATATATTCCAGACAAGTTTTCTTTATATTATCTGTATTATTTTAACAAATTCATTCATAAAATAATAAATCGTTATTATGAATATAGAAAAATGCCATGTATCAACATCTTCTACTTATTTAAGTGATTCAATTTCAATTTTTTACTTATAAATGTATTAAACACTGGAGATTATTCTTTAAGCCCCTCCCCTTGCCTTCTCATGGTGATTTCTCCCAGCCTGCCAGAGGAAAGATGGTGAAGCGCCACAGGTATCTTTAAATTATTGTTTTATCTACTCCACTTAAAAGTTCAGTGAGTCATTAACTATTCATGTAAATCATCAGAACTTCCATATTGACTTTCTACACACAGAAACAAATCTCAAAACTTATTTCAGTGTAGATAAACCATGTATATTCTGAACACTGCTGTGACTTGATAAATCCTGAGTAATTTCATTCAAAAATAAATAAATAATAGTTATCAAGTATTATTATGTTGAATATATAGTACAACCTTTTTAAAATGACTAGTAGTTGAATTCAAGTATATTTTTCATCTAAAAGTGGAAGTTATTGACTAGCAACAGAGATAGCTCTTTCATGGCCCTCATACAAGTAGCTAGACAAAACAACCAACTAGATGTATAGGTGTTCACACCACACATACACACATACAGTATTACACACACTAACACACATAAATACTACTACACATACACTAACATGAAATAACACACATATTAACACACAGATGCTAACACACAATCATACACTAACACACACGCACATATACACACATGGAAAAGTCACATTTGTGGAAGAATGTGGTTGATTGTGTTGGGATGGACCTACAGCTGTCAGTTTGAAGATGCAGGAAGAGAGGAAAAGATTCAATGTCCTATCAGGAAGGTAGTCAGGCAGAGGGAATCCCATGTCTCTCATGGGACAGGCAAGGTTTTGTTATACCCAGTCCCTCGTTTTACTGGATCAGAGCTGCTCACATTGGAAAGGACAAATTACATTAATCAGTCTACACATCTGAACAATAGCATTATCAAAAATACATCGATAGTACACTGACAGTATTGTTGTGTATGAATGTGTGCTGTGTATACACATATGTATTTATGTATGTATGAATGTATGTATTTGGGACCGGGTCTTAGGTACCAAAGATTAGCCTCAAACTATCTATGTAGCAAAAAACAACTTTGATCATGTGGTCTTTCTACCTCCACCCTTGGAGTGTTGAGACTACAGGTATACGGTACCATGATCAGTTTTACTTGTTGCCAGAGATCAAAACCAGAGTTTAATGTATCCTAGGCAAGCACTATACCAACTGAACTGTTACTTTAGTCTTTATCTACAATTTATCAAGTGTTTTCTGGGTGAGTCTAAATAGCTCTTCTAACTCAACAAAATTTCATTTAAATGTTTTTATAGCATTCATATTATCCTTATGGGAATTATGACACAAATTCCAGTAGTACTTCATTTTGCAAACTGGAAAATTTGTGTTTTTTTTTATTTTATAAACTGCTATTTTAAAATCTTGCAAGTAATTTTTTTAAAAATCACACAACAAAATTAACCAGACTCAGTCTATAAATATTAATGAACTTACATACAATTAGAATTGGCATTCAAAATGGTATCTGTGAAGCTTCATATTAAATTTTACACTTTTGGGGGCTGGAGAGATGGCTCAGAGGAGAAGAGCACTGATTGCTCTTCCCAAAGGTCCTGAGTTCAATTCCCAGCAACCACATGGTGGCTCACAACCATCTAAACATGAAATCTGGTTCCCTCTTCTGGCATGTAGGTGTACATGCTAACACTCATTGCATAAGTAATAAATAAATAAATCTTTAAAAAAAAAGTTTTACACTTTCAGTATCCATCAACAAAACCAAAAAAAAATTTATAACAGAATTAGAACTAGAAAAACATTATCTTTATATATACTCTTTAATAATGTTGTTTGTTGCTTGCATTTAGTACTTCTTCACCCCAATAGTGGTCTTTTCATTCTCTGTTCAAAGGCTGTTTTCTGTAGTGTGAAGGAGGGCCCTATAACCTTGTGTTTTTCCACCCATGCTCCTGTGCCCAGAAATAATGACTCTGAGAGTTTATTTATACTTACAAATGCCTAAGCCATATAGCTTTGGCTCATTCTCTGATGAACTCGTAACTTAATATTTTGTTTATTCTAATCTAAGTTCTGCCACATGTGTGGTTACCTCTGCTCAGCTTCTATGTGTCTGTCCTGTACAGTTCCCAGATGAATCCACCTTTACCTGGCTCTGTCCAAATAATCCTTTCTGCCTACTGGATGTCTTACCTCCTATTTCCTGCCTCAGCCATAGACCATCAGCTTTTAACTGACAGGTGATACATCCATACAGTACAAGAGATTCCCTCTACATTTCTCTTTTCTTCATGTTATATTGAATCCACATTTTCATTTATTTACATATATACATATTATGAAAATGTTTTCAGCATAGTATTATGTGTTCTTTTTACTTCGATCAAAACTTTAGGATATTACAAAGAAAATTGCCTCAAGTGACAATTATACATTATCAATGTTTTCCAAGTATTATCTTTCTGTACAAGGTTATTGGTTTATGCCTTCCAGTATCCTTCTGTATGGTTTATGCCATACAGTATCCTGTATGATCTCAAGGAGGTGGAATATTTGCTAAAAAGGCTTTCTGCTCATAATTCTGTAACTATCAGTAAAGATAACCACTGTGGTGGGGAAATTCAGTACTACCTCAAGATCCAGCTATACAACTCCTGGGCATATATCCAAAAGATGCTCAACCATACAACAAGGAAATTTACTCAACTATGTTCATAACAGCTTTATTCATAATAGCCAGAATTTGGAACCTAGATGTCCCTCAGCTGAAGAATGGACATAGAAATTGTGGTACATTTACACTATGGAATACTACTCTACAATTAAAAAGAAGGCAATCATGTAGAAAAAAAAAGAAATATAGAGCTATTTCTTAAGCTACTTGGTCCCTACATCAAGGCACTATCAGTATATTGGGCAATTTAATAGCTATATAACTCAGAGACAATGTGCATTATTTTAGATTTATTATAAATTTTTTCCAAGATTTATGTTTATGGTATGTATGTGTGTGTGTGTGTGTGTGTGTGTGTGTGTGTGTGTGTGTGTGTGTGCCTGCGTATATATGCAGTGTATATGCGTGTAAATGTTCAGGTGCCCTCAGAGGCCAGGAGAAGGTGTCAGATCCACTAGAGATAAACTTACAGGGAGTAGAGAGCTGCCCAACATGGGTCCTAGAAACTGAACTCAGGTCCTCTTAAAGAGAAGAAAGTGCTCTTAACCACAGAGTAACCTATTGTATTTGTTTAATTGTATGTATTTGACAAAAGAGTTATATACACAGTACATACAGAAGTGCTGGTAGGTGTGAGAAAAGGATATGGAATCCCCTGGAACTGGAAGTACAGGTGTTTGTGAGCCACCTGATGTAGATACTGTGAACAGAGCTTAGGTTCTGCAACAACTAAGCCATATCTCCAGGTCTAATTTTTAATGTTATTTAAACTAATTCTATTGTTAGTCTAAAACTATCAGTTTGTACAGATTAATTAAATATTAGCTGATTTCCTTTGTTGCATTTTATATTTTAAAACAGAATTGCTTAACATCTATAAATGTTAAAATATCTTAATTTAACCAATTTTTTCTTTATATTATTATGCTTCTATAAGAAAATTGACTCTGGGGCTGGAGAGATGGCTCAGAGGAAAAGAGCACTGCCTGCCTTTCCGCAGGTCCTGAGTTCAATTCCCAGCAACCACATGGTGGCTCACAACCATCTGCAATGAGATCTTGTGCCGTCTTCTGGCATACAGGTGTGCATGCAGATAAAACATTGTACACATAATAAATAAATAAATCTTAAAAAAAGAAAAAGAAATTTGACTCTACAGATTCTGAATAGTGTTCATGGTCCCCACAGTAGTTGCAGTTAAGTATATCATTTCTGTGTGCTTAGCATCACCTTGGCAATACCCATAAATTACCCTCTAGTAGTTTAATTCTGCTTTACATAATTTAGTGCTTATATTTGTCTTAATTACATTTGTTTTAAAAGGCCTTGAAGGTACTTATATAACCAAAGTGGGTCCCGTATGCTTCTTCATTTTTCTTTTACATTTATAGAATTTTAATATGGTCTTATCTGCCTTACTAATTGTTCGATATGGTAGTTTGTGTCATTCAAAGATTAAGCTGAACAGATTTCCATGATGGATAGGACTTCAGAAATGAAGACTCATTCCCTTACACTGGCAAATCTAAAAGCCTTATGTGGTTAGAGAAGAGGAATCACCAGATACTGAGACACATCTAGGGATTCAAAAGCTCTGCTTGTGTCACAGCTATGGCTACTACTCAGAAACAGATGCACTTAAGGCTAGTAAAAACAGTGTTAGCACACAGCTTCACTTCTTTAATATTCATCATTGGTTATTAAGTACATTTGTTCTGTAGTAGGTGTAAGGGTGTAAATAAAGATGACAGTTAAGTGGGAAAGTTATAGAGTAAGAAAACAAAAAATTTCCATAGATACTGATAAAGTCTTAAGTTTTCACACTTTGTGGAAACATTAAGAAGGAAGCACACCTTGCATAGAAATTACTTTGATAAAGTGTTGCATGACTTGAGGTAAAGTGATATGACATAAGGTAAGAAAGAAAGACAAGAGTAATGTGTTACATTTAGATAGTGTATAACATGACTACTGACTGATGACATGACTACTCCATGGTATGGTTAAGGAGAAAATTTTATTGTAGATATGAGAGAGAAAGCAGCCAGAGTCATCAGGAAGAGTCCAGAGAAGAGAGGAGAAGTAGTCAACTAAACATGACCAGCAAACTGGACCTGGCCATGAGAAAAGCAGAAGCAGAGTAGAAAGGAAAAAGGAGGTCCATAAAGAGAGGGAGAGAGGAAAAGCAGAGAGAAGGTGAAGAGACACAGAGAGAAGAAAACAAAGAGAGTGCAAACCAAAAAAGAAAAGGAGGCAGCATAGCTGAGATAACAGAGTTATAAGGAGAATGAGTAGGTGGGAATAGAGAAATTCCTGAGCTGAATGGGAGTTCAGGGTAGAAGAGAACATGAAAAAAGCTAAGATGTTTTTAGCATAGAGTCTGAAATGTTTAACAGGTACTTGTGATATTGAAGGAGCTACAGATGACCATTTGTTCCCTCTGCCAGTAAGAAGTGAAATGGCTCCTTTAGATAGAAGAGAACTGGCCTCTCAAGCTCCTGAGGAACGCTGGCTTTTGTCTAACTGCCAGAATTTGGGAAAATGGAGTTTCATTTGGACCTGACAGATAGGATATGTAGTCTAGAACTAGCTACTAAGCAGAAAAAAATCCTGTTCATTTTTAAATGAGTGAATGCTAGTATTAGTAGAGGTCAGTGTGGGTGGTAGAAATGACCAAGGGTCATGGGAAGCTTTGCATAAAAGGAGCTACATAGGAAATAAAAATTGATTTGGAAGAAAACCAAAAACAAACAAAAAGGAACAGTGGAAATCTTTTCTACTCAAAGTGTCCATCCCTGTGCATGGCCATCTACCCCTCTAGACTCCAAGTATCTTACAGATATTAGCTAGTATCAGAGTTCAGACAGCTTCTAGTTCCTGTACCACCTGATAACAAATTGAGTACAATCAGATGCAGCAGAAACAGTGATATTTACCAAGAATAGGTACAGTTCCAGGTGAAGTGGGCTGGAGCAAAAACATAGATCAGTAGCTCATTACAAAAAGAATGGAGGAGGTTTTAATATTACACAGAATGTGCTTTCTGGCTCATCGCATAACATGGGTTTTTCTCCTGCATGCTCTATTACATGTAGTTATATTATTGATTCTTCCACTAAGATTTAATTATTTAGTAGATTTTAAAAGAGAAAATTGGACACATGAAACTCTGCTCCTTCCTTCCTTTCATCCCAATTTTGAGAGAAAGAGGAATTGCAGGAATCATAGATTCCTCAATACTCTCTCTCTTTGATTCACTCTGTCTCTCTGTTTCTCTCTTCCCTCCCTTTCTTGTTCTACGTGTGTGTGTGTGTGTGTGTGTGTGTGTGTGTGTTAGTGTGTGTGTTACGTATATTTTCATGTGGGTATGTGTTATGTATGTGTTCTTGTGGGTGTGTGTTACGTATGTGTTCTTGTGGGTACATGCACAATTGTGTGCAGATGACATTTTTGTGAATATCAGTGGTTGACACTGGGTATCTTTCTTGCTCTTCTCAACCTTATATATTTTTGAGACAATATTTCTCATTAAACATGAGTTAATAAATTCAGTTAAGTTAGCTGACAAATGAGCTCTAAGAATTAACATATTTTTTGTCTCTCCACCTGTCCTAGTGCTAAGGTAACTAGTACACATTTTGCCTAGTTTTTATATGTATGCTGGGGATCAGAATCCAGGTACTAATCCTTCCACTAATGTCATTTTATAAACTAGGTCATTTCTCTAACCCTTTCAGTTGTTCTCAAGAACATATAATGTAGAGTGGTGAGATTCTCTGACAAATAAATAAATAAAATAAAACTTTCTTCCACTGTAGTTTACCTATGGTGAAGAAGTCAAGATCTTAGTATGAGAGTTCAGGATCAGAAAGCCCTTTCTCTTAAATATCAGTGAAGTGTTTACAATTTATCTATCAATAACAAATAGTAAAAACAAAACCAAATTTGTAATTAATGTATTATTTCATATTGTAATTATTGCTATGTTAGGATATATGTCAAGTGAATATTAAATACTTAGGAGGGTGGATAACCTACTTGAGCTTATTTTCCAATATTGTAAAAGTCTGCATCATCTTGTTAGTGAGCACTCACATGAGTTTTAAGGGAGGAAACAATTTGTACTACCTGATCTATATAATTGATCCTAGCATGATCTTTCTCTCTTTATTTTCCTGCTCTGACTTGATGCCTGTTTCCTAAGCTAGGGAACTCTGAGCATTCAGTGAACAAAAACATCATTGAACTGAGTGTAAAAGCTGCTGCCCAAATGCATGTGGATATTTTAAATATATGAAAAATAATTGCCTACCAGGCAATTTACTGAATTTTGTCACTACTTGTTGGAGCAGTTGGTGTAGAAGTGAGTGGCAACATTACTGAGCATTCATCAACTGTTGATATCCATTGGTTAGCTTGGTGGATTTGGATTTCCTGGTGTTTTAAATTACTTGGAAGGTAGCTATTCTTCTGGGCAGAGGAAAGTAACTGAAGTGTTTCAAGCAAGGAGATATTATCTAATTTAAGGTTTGATAAACATCATTCTGGTTGGTAGGAGGAAAATGAGTTAAAATAGGTTAACCGTGATGTTTAAAGGTAACTGGCAAAAATTGTAAAGAGTGATAGGAGATGGAGTTTGGAGGGATGAAGGAATTAATGAATTGATGCATTAATGTTTCATTTCCTCCTATGAAGAGTATCAATGATACAGCTTTTCAAAATTTGCTTTGATCTCAAAACTGTGCTAATATTCCATTGTGCCGCTGTGTCTAAATATTTACTTAAAGTTTGATTCTTAATAAATATAGAACATCTGCCTGATGACAATTTTCCCTAAAAGAAAAAAATACAGGGAGAGAATTTAATTGCATATAAATTAATAGTTCTGTTCATCTATTTTGAAAAATTTATAATAGTGCTTTTGAGCATTTGAAAATAATGCTATAATGCAAGTTGTAAGTATCCTAAAAGGCTCTCAGAAGTCAGTCTCTACAAGTATTTATAAAATAACATCATGTTATAAGTTGTGTATAAGCTGATGACACAAACACTCCATGGTATGGTTAAGAGGAAGGTTTCTGTGGTAGATATGAGATAGAAAGAGAACAGCCTGAATCCAGAGCAGAGAGAAAAAGAAGTAGACTCAATTTGTCAAACAAACTGGACCTGGTCATGAGAGACGAGCAGAGCATGAAAGTGGAACATAGAGAAAGGGAAATTTTAGGGAAGGCAGAGGTGAGGAGGAGAGTGAGGGAAAAGCGGACAAAAGGAGAAAGGAAGAAATAGAAGGGTTATAAGAAAAATGAGTAGCTAGGGAGAGGCAAGCCCTGAGCTGGAGGAAGTTTAGGGGAGGAGGTGAGGAAAGCTAGAAGACTAGTATGTAATATTTGAATCTATAACTGATACTTGTAATACTGAGGGAGCCTAGAGGCCAGCATAGACTTCAGTATGCTAATAAGCACCATACATTGCCGCTTGTCCTTTCTGCCTTTTGGAATTTGGGAAAATGGAATTTCCTTTGGATCTGACAAGTTTTTAGACATAATTTTATTATTGCCAAAGACTTATTTTATTATCAAAGACTTATTTTAATACTAGAAAAGCTATTAAGTAAAATAACAATATGTTAGAAAGTTAATTTTTATTTTTCATCTTTAAACTATTAGGTCCAAAGTGAAAACCAAAGCACCCCAAAAGGGTAAGCACACTGATTTCATCCAAGATGATAGTCTTGGCTTAGCTCAAGGTAGACTATAAAAAGGATTGCTGGCAGAAAAACCCACATGCAGCATTCCTCAAAAATCTATAAAACGGGTTTTTATCCACCAAAGACATACATTTCCATTATCTTCCCTTGCCTGTGGCAAGAAAAGAACACATAACAATCTGTGGTACCTATCCACATACCAAAGTCTAGGCTAGCAATCTGGCCTTTCTTATCTCTTCCACTATGCTAGCTCCCGGGCTTTTCCAGATTCTAGCTTGCTCTCTTACCTGCTCTCTATACAATCAGAAAAATTTTTCCCCTGCCCTTTCTCTTACTTCTCTCCCTGCTACTCTCTCTGGAGAGATAGCCCTGGCCATGTCCAGTCTTCTTCTTTTTTTCTCTGCTCTGGATTTTTCCAGATGCCTCTGAATTCTCTCATTCTCATTCTCCCTCCCCCACCATTCATGGAATGGCCCTTTACATAATGGTAGTTTATTTATATTTCAGTGGTTTCTTTACTGTGTCCTCACACAGACAAATTTCAAAATGTGAACAGTATTTTCACATTTGTCAAAATATAGCTAACATTGTGGGGAAAATAAGTTATTTTTAAAATGAAGACGGTTATTTGTAATCAATATTACTTACATTAGTACCTGATATTCTCAATAGGATTCTATAGAAATAATTATTCCAACCTTAAAGATTTCATAATCTAATTACAGTTCAGTGTTTATAGACTTGCAGAGGAGCTCAATGAGTATAAAATTCAACACAGATGCACTTTGAATAAAGTCACATCTACTGCCCATTGTTGTTATTGGATATTAAATATTTTTGCTTTTTCAACTAGATCCATTTTTGCCATTTTTCTTCTCTAAATGTTAGTGATTCAGAACTGATTTTTTTTTCCCTAAAGCACACCAGACTTAAATAAGTGAAAAGGTGAGGGCTCTCAAGTACAACTGTTTCTAGCTCTAACAACTACTAATATTTTAATCAGTTGGGTTTGGCTGGGCACATACTTGATTCAGAAATTTTAGCCATATATGAAGTTTTATGCTTCTGTTCTTTGATTTCTATATATTGCAATAGCCAAAGTTAACTTATAAGCCCTACCTGTCCAAGGACAGGTAAGTTTCTGGAATCCTGGAAGTTGCAGTTCTTGGAAAATAACAACTCCACATGAAAAATAAAGTGGCACTATGGTGTTGGCATTAGTTTTTAAAAACTCTTTTATTTACCTTTCTTATATATTTTTCTCCCTACTCCACCCCAATCCCTTCCAACACTCCAACACCAGGTAGGGGAGAGAGAGGGTTAGTGGGAGAAGGGGCACAATTCTTTTTTAGTTGCTTCCTGCTCATCAGGGTCATTGGGCTCCTTGGAGCCAGTCCATTCCTCGTTTCAGGAGATCTCCAACTTCTTGTCTCATAACAGCAACTAGGAGCAGCAAGGGGGAAGTGGGAGCAGCCTTGTTCTTTCTCCCATCACCTTTCTGGGCTTTGACATTTATTCCCTCTCTCAGAGTCCTCAGATTTAAACTATCTGCAGCTGGCAAAAAGCTCCTCTCAGAACCTCCACGAGGCAAATAGTCTGCTGCTGTGGACCATCTGAATCAGTCCCCCATCTCACACCTGGGACCAAAACAAAAATATGTTTATATCCACAACACTGTGGTTTTGCCCTTAAAATGTCCCTATAACACATGACTCATCACCACTCACTGAGATCCCATAAAGTGGGCCTGACCAGAATCCATCCTGGTCATTAATTAAAGCTTGCTCTAAATTTAGCTCAGAATTGTAGAACTGTTTTTTCTGTCACAAATCTCAGGATTAGCAGTTGACCTATTGTATTTTCACTGAACTAACTCTACAATACATTTCTACATGTAGCATAAAATCACTGGTTATAATACATTATAAAAATTAAGAAACACATAAATAAGTTTGTGTGGCTAAGTATTATTAGTTCAGAATTTCAGTATTTCAGCATGTTTAATAAAATTTGAGATTTTTGTGCATATGCTATTTTAAAAGACAAAAAAATACCAACTAGTAAAAACATCAACTATTAACATATTATACAAACATACTGAAATATAATTATTTGTGGTCATCACATATAGACCCAATTCATACTGTAAAAAAATACTGTTTTATTTTTCTCATATTTGTCAAGCAATTTGGAGGTATTTTCAGATTTGATACTGAAAATTTTGAAGAGAAAACATGACATTTTTAAATATATATATACATGTTATGTAAACCAACTCAAAGCCACGGTTTTTTCATCAAAATGACTTTTATACAGAAGGTAAGAAACCTAAATAAAGGGGCTTAGGAAGGTAAAGCTACATTGTTAGGTCTGCACTGCACACTAGTGGCAAGAGATAACACATGCATATGAACTTCCTTCAAGTTAAAGTTAACAGTTCTATCTTAAATTGCAGCTTTGTTGTACTCCTTCCAGCTTCTTGAGTGTATACTGCATTTTTTTTAAAAAGCTTTATTTATTTATTATGTATACAGTGTTCTGCCTGCATGTATGCCTGCAGGCCAGAATAGGGCACCAGATCTCATAGATGATTATGAGCAACGATGTGGTTGCTGGGAATTGAATTCAGGACCTCTAGAAAAGCAGCTAGTGCTCTTTACCTGTGAGCCATCTCTCAGTCCCACAAACGATACTTTTCCTTTCTCTCTGGTTTGAGAATGGTCTTCGCTACCAGGGACATCAGTTTCATGATTAAGCTTCTGCTCATTGGGATGCTGAGGTTATAGTTTTAATCTGATCACTTCTTCTCTGACTCTGTCCTCATGCACATTCCTATTGTTGATGTCTGCCTTAGCTCACTATCTCCTATTGGGTTTCTCAGTCCCTTCATTACTCACCCAAACAATTCCTGATGCTAATTTCCCCTGGACACACCTTATTTCTATTCTTTGGCTGACCCACAACATGTAGAATCTCACATATTTTCACTATTTTTCCTTCCTTAAGAGCACACTGCTTGTTGACTGTGCTCTGCCTGTCAACATCAGATTCTTTAGTCACTTTGAAGCTTTTGTAAGTGAAGCCTAATGACCTGTAGAACACATTTATTTCTCAAACATGAGACAAGTAAGGAACATAGCATTTGGATTATAATTCTGCAGGGCTGGAGATGTGGCTCAGTGGTTAAGAGAACTCATTGCTCTTGCAGAGGGTCCTAGTTCAATTCCCAACACTGACATGGTGGTTCACAACAAACTGTAACTCCTGTTACAAATCTAGTGTCTTCTTTTGACATCTGCACAAATGTGGTACATCTACATACATGCAGGACAAACACATAACATAATATGTCTAGTAAAAAATAAATACAGTTCTAGTAAGTATACAAATATATGACTCTTAGCTTTCTTAGATGAAAAAAATAGTAAAAATTCTCATCAAGAATTGTGTTATTGTGTTAGCAAATTTTGAAAGGGTCCAACCAAAATAGTGATTTCCCCACCCAACTAGATGTTGAATGGGGCCCCTTTACTTTTACTCAGTGGCAATATTTATTGTCTTAATCCAAATAATTTTAAGGTGAAATTTGAAGTACAGAAAACAGAAGCCTATTTAAGTTCAATATACAAGCTGATTCTGACATCAGCTTTTTTTCTTCTTGGAGTGGGGGTAATTACAGACTACTGTGCTCTGACTAATAGGTGGGCACTTGATTCTGGTGAGAAGTACTTGAGAGAAGGTACAAGAAAAACTTCTACCTTGAGATTTAAAAGCACTCATTGCTCCATCTAAATTCTGAAAAAGATATTGGCAGCTTAAGATGGGCTCCTTGAGTCTTAGAACACATATTCCTATTTTAGTAACAATAAAATGGTTTCCAAATATTGTGAAAAATCCAGAATCCTGAACTTTCCTTATTGGTATACGAGTTCTAGGAAGGGTTATGAATCTACAGCTTCACACACACGCACGCACGCACGCACGCACGCACGCACCACCACCACCACCACAACAACAACAACAACAACAAAAAAAATGAAATAATAGGAATCAACAAACATCACTCATTGATATCT
>NW_026590305.1:791459-870355 GCF_907164565.1 Psammomys obesus
GGACCTGGAGAATGTGCACCTAGGTTGATTTGGCACCTGGGGGCACTGTTCTGGTCTGGAGGCTGGGTGCCTCACTCTGGACCAGAAGCTGTGTGTCTCTGTCTGGGATGGCGGCTGTAGGCACCACTCTGGTCCAGACGCTGTGGGTGCAGCCCCCCTGAAGGATCAGGGATTCCTACAGTTTTGGCAGTCCAGCCAGGGACAACTGGCCGATCCCTGGCACAGTATCTGAGGGCTGCTGTAATAGCTCTTCGACTCCTGCAGGTCCGAGGATGCAGCTGTGTGTCCCAGTGCCCCAGGGGAACGCAACAATGGCGGCAGAGCACAGCGCTTCTGCCTGCACTAGAGTCTGCGTGAGTCCAGGAAGTGTTTTGGTGCTGGGTGTCCTAAGCGTTAGAGCTGCTGACCCCCTCCGTTGGGGGTTTCCTCCTGCCAGAGACACGCAGTCTGGTGCCCTGTTGCCCTGGTGCCCACAGTTCTATCTGAGGCGGCGAATCACGCGCGCAGGCAGGGCTCTGTGCAGGCAGGCGCCTTTGTCCCTCCCGGCTCTGGGTCCGGGCTGGCTCCTGGGGCACCCGCGGAACCCTAGTCTTTTCCAGGGGATGTCTGGGTAACCTGGGGTCGGTCCCAATTGTTTCCTGCTCCGTGGGGTTATCTCTCGACTGGGAGATCCAGTCTATGGTGTTGTGGGCCCACAGTTCAGTCTGGGACCGTGACCAGATCGCGCTGGCGGGTAGCTCTGGGCTGGCGACCAAGCGCCTGGCGGAACGGGGGTCTCTTCCGCGGTTTTGCCGGGTGAGTTAAAGCTGATCGAATCCCCCACGGGGTATCCTCTCACCTGAGAAACACAACCACTTGTGTTTTATGGCCGCGAGTTCTGATTGCTGGTCACTGTGCCAATCCTGCTGTGCTGCTCCTCAGAATGAGAGTCCTCCCGGCGCTGCCATCTTGCCCCGCCTCCCTCTTCGTATACTGCATTTTCATTGCTGCAGTCACCCTTCCATAAAGAACACACAGAACTTCCCAGTCTTCACTACTACTCCACCCTGACCATAACCTTCTCCCAATCCTTTCTTAATCTCTTTCAGTAATCACTATTTTATTTTTAATTTCTATGAGATCATTCTTTTTATTTCGGTTTCACTTCTGACTGAGATGATTTATTTCAGTTACTATAATGATCTCTGGTTCTGGCCACGCTAATTAAGTCTCAAGATTTTCATTTTTATACTTGTGTAATATAAATACATGATAGTGAGGTCACTGTCAGAATTTTATTGATAATAATGAAAATAACAGTATAAAATCAAATGGTTTTCTGAATAATCAAATGCACTTGAAATAAATTTATATTTTTAGATCGCTTCATAAATAAATATAAAAGACTTTATAACAGATGGTAGAAAGTAACAAGACAATCCTTTCCTAGGTGGCTGGAGTGGCTAATTAATTATTTTATGTAAATTTAGTCACTAAATATTTTATTACTGGTATGTCTTTAAAAGTCTCTGTGGTATATCTCAAACTTATAAGAGATTCTTTTAAAAATAAAAAATAAATAGCTGGTCCAAGTCACTCATTCTTCAAATTTCAGTATTCAGGAGGCTCAAACAGGAAAACTGTCAATTCTTTGTGGTCAGTAGACTACAGAATGAATGAGGCCCTGCTGCAAAATTCCAAAAGAGAAAGGAGAAGGATGTGGAGAAAGAAAACTAGGAAAATAGTGCCATTTAGAACAAGACTTCCTATATTCTTTTCAGAATTTGATTACGTTCACCATTTGTTAGTAATTTCAAAGATTTTTTTTTTAGGTTATATTGATCTTTTATCATCCTTTCTCTTATCAGTACTGCCTGAAACTTGTTCCCTTTATGTTATGTTCCAGAAAAAGAAACAATGGCTTCCCCAGATCCCTTCTACCAAATTTCCCTACACCATTCTCACATTTGGTACCTTGGATTTTTTTTTAGTTTGTCACTCTTTTTTTTTATGAGCTTTTTCATTTACTTTATTTATTCATTTATTTTAAAATGTCATTATTTTGACAGAACTGGAGTCCAATTTCCCTTTTTTATTTATTTTTTAAATTTTATTTTATTTTATTAATTACACTTTATTCACTTTGTATCACCCCATAAGCCCCTCCTTCCCCCTTCTTCACGCATGCCCCTCCCCAAGTCCACTGATAAGGGAGGTTCTCCTCTCCTTCCTTCTGATCTTAGTCTATCAGATCACATCAGGAGTGGCTGCATTGTCATCTTCTGTGGCCTGGTAAGGCTGCTCCCCCCTCAGGGGGAGGTGATCAAAGAGCAGACCAATCAGATTATGTAGTTTGTCACTCTTATGACCAGATCTTAAAGTCCCCAAAGACCACTAGGAGCCAGACCACATATGCAAGAGCAAAGAGCGATATTCAGGACTTTAAGCTTGGTCTCTCCACCTTCACCAACACAGTGGATCAGAGAGGAGAGCCTCGAGCAGCTACACACAGGGTTTTCATTGGGGTTTGAACAAGAACTAGGAATTTCTGGTTTAACAGTTACACAATTGAGTGACATTCAGCAAGGGCAAGCTTGTTACAAAGTGATTCTTCCTCTGAGTGGCCCCCATCCATCTCTGGGCTCTGGCATTTATGCCCTCTTAAGAGTCCTCAGAATTAAACTATCTGCAGATGGCAAAGATCATGCCCCTGTCAGAGCATGAAACAATCATACATAACAGCTGTGGATAACCTAAAGCAGCCCCATATCCCACACCTGGGAGTAAAACAAAAACATGTTTACATAACGTAACTGAGTTTTTAAGAAAACAAAACTTCCACTACAAGGCTGTGCTTCTGAATTTGGCATGAAGCCCAGAAGGCATATGCCATTGCTGCTGCCAGTGTTGTTGCTGAGCATCTATTACCAGTATTGAGAACAAAGAAAAAGAAAAAGAATAAATGTAGATTAATCAGCTGGGTAAACAGCTGACCAGAGGAAGTTTGCTAATTTAAGAAATGTATCCACTCCTGTCTTTTTTTTTAATTTTTATTTAACTTTTATTAATTACACTTTATTCATTTTGTATCCATCCATAAGCCCCTCCCTCCTCCCCTCCAAATCCAACCCTCCCACCTCCTTCTTCATGCATGCTCCTCCCCAAGTCCACTGATAGGGGAGGTCCTCCTCTCCTTCCTTCTGATCTTAGTCTATCAGTTCTCATCAAAAGTGGCTGCTTTGTCCTTTTCTGTGGCCTGGTAAGGCTGCTCCCACCTCAGGGGGAGGTGATCAAAGAGCAGGCCAATCAGATTATGTCAGAGGCAGTTCCTCTTCCCATTACTATGGAACCCACTTGGACACTGAACTGCCATGGGCTACATCTGTGCAGGGGTTCTAGGTTATCACCACGGATAGTCCTTGGTTGGAGTATGAGTCTCTGGGAAGTTCCCTGTGTTCAAATTATCTTGTTCTGTTGCTCTCCTTGTGGAGTTCCTGTCCTTTCCAGCTCTTACTATTTCCCACTTCTTACATAAGATTCCATTCACTCTGCCCAACAGTTGGCCATCAGGCTCAGCATCTGTTTTGATAGTCTGCAGGGCAGAGGCTTTCAGAGGCCCTCTGTGGCAGGTTCCTAGGTTGTTTTCTGTTTTCTTCTTCTTCTGATGTCCATCCTCTTTGCCTTTCGGGATGGGGATTGCGTGTTTTAGTCAGGGTCCTCTCTCTTGCTTAGTTTCTTTAGATGTACAGATTGTAGTGGGTTTATCCTATGTTGTATGTCTTTAAAAAATGTGTCAGCTAGAGCTGTGAGATGGCTGAGAGAAATCCAGGGAACCCCAGTTCAAATATCCTATCTGTATGTAAAAATCAGACATGGTGTCCATGTCCATAACTTAAGTGTTGAGGAGTGGAAACAAACAGATGCCAGAAACCTTGCTGGCCTGCTAGTCTAGCCAGATAGTTGAGCTTAAGGTTCAGTAGACTCGTTCTAAAATAAGGTGGAGAATAACTAAGGAAAATAGTTGATGTCCTCTGGCCTTCTGATATATGTGAACAGGCATGGGCATTTGCAGCATATATTCTCACATTCAATACACACACACACACACACACACACACACACACACTTTGTAAAGTGCCAGTTAATAAAATTGGTATCTGGAACGCAACCAGTCTGTACTGCTTCAAGCCTCTATGCTAAGATACTGTCTCATCCAAATACAACTAACAAGAATTCACATCTTTGACTTTGATTCTAACTTCCAAGAAACTAATTTTATAAATGAGCAAAATATTATATATTTCTTTGAAAACATAAAAATGGTCATCAAGTATAGGAAAAGATATTAGCTGGGCAATGATGGCTCACTCTTAGTACTTAGGAGGGAGAGGTAGGTGGATCTCTGAGGTCCAGAACAGCCTGGTCTACAGAGAAAATTCCAGGATAGCCACAAACAGAGAAACCCTGTCTTGAAAAACAAACAAATAATCACTCAAACAACAAAAAGATGTTAAACACTATTATTATCAGGAAAGTGCAAGTATCACATTGTGATACTTGTATCATATTGTGATACTGCCTTGTGTGTGTATGTTGATGATTAAAAAGATGTGTTGGCAAAGACATAGAGAATTTGTAACCCCTGTAAATTGGTAAAAATATAAATACTATATCCACTGTGAAAGACAGTATGATGTTTCCTCCAGTGACTAATAGAACTGGCCTGTTACTAAATAGTCCCACAAGTAGGTAAATATCCAATAGAATTTCAGTATCCTCAAGGGATACTTATATTTCTATAACCACTGCATATATGTCTATCAAGAGACAAACATAAAACAAAATAAGATAGTAATATTGTTATAATTTGGAGCCTTGAATGTCACCCAAATGTCCAAATTTTAAAAACTCAGTCTTGATCCAGGGTTCTACAAGGGATAAAACTTTAAGAAGTTGTCCCAACTTGAAATGCATTGGATATGTGAAAGTTTATTCTTGAATAGACATTAAGACTTCTGACCCTTCTCTTGCTTTTCTTCTTACCTGCCTTGTGATGAGGAGCTTCTTTCATCATTCTCTTCTCCATCATGCACTGCTTTTCCATGGGTCCTGAATCAACAAAGTCAGCCCCAGTGTGAAATCTCATAAACTATTAAGCAGAATAAACTTTTCCTCCTTATAAGTTTTTATCTCATATATAGTGTCACAGTAACAGAAAGTACAAAGAACATACTTTTGTTCAGTCTCTATAAAAATATGGAATCTTAGCTGGAGCAATGACACATGCCTGTAATCCCAGAACTCAGGGAGGCAGTGATAGGTTGGTCTCTGAGAGTTCGAGACCAGCCTGGTCTACAAAGCAAGTACAGGACAGTCAAGGCTATACAAAGAAACCCTGTCTCAAAATAAACAAATATACATGTGTGTGTGTGTGTGTGTGTGTGTGTGTGTGTGTGTGTGTGTGTGTGTATGGAATCTTGGACCTGAGAATGTAACTTAATTGGTAGGGTGTTTGTTTATCCATGGTTTTGAGAGACCAAAAAGATTAAAAATTAGCAGCTATTAGTTAAGGCCTGAACTATGTGGGTGGAGAAGTCTAGTAATGCCCTGAGGGGAAGGACAGCCTTACTGCATTCTTTCCCCACCTAGTAGAGATAGCAGTTGCTAGGAAACTGGCCCATCCCTCTAGGAAGGGACACCAGGTCATTATGGTCTGGGGACTTTCCTATAGCCAATCAATTCAAAATGTAGCATCTTGACCAATAGATGCTTGCCAGGCAGGAATCGCCCCTGCCTTGAGCATGCTGGGATGGACCAGAATCTTTAAATCACCCAACTAACCTGGGCACGGTGCGCTCAGCTCACTCACCTCCAAAGTGGTGGGTGTTGTGGGCCCAAGCTGCAGCTTGTAATTTACAATAAAAAGACCCTCATGTGTTTTGCAACGGAGTCGATTCCTGTACTTCTGTATGCACATCCCTAGTGATGCCTCCATTTCGACTCGTCACATGACCAGCTGTGTCATGTCAGGCCAATGCAGTTTTTCAGATTTGGGGATTGGTGATGCTTAACCTGTAGTGTAGCATGTGGGCTCACAAAGAAGGCAGCTGAAGAGACTAGCTGAAGAGTACCATCAGCAGAAAAAACTGAGCAGAGACAAAATGGGAAGATGGGAGTGCAAAAGCCCATTCCCAAGGGCCTCAAGACCGAATGGACTCGGAAGGGGGCAGGGAGGAGATGATGGAGGGAGGGAAGGATTGGGAGGGAAAGAGGGAGTGGGCTACAGCTGGGATACAAGTGAATGTATAAAATTATTTAAAAATAAAAATATTTTAAAAAACTATAAGCAAATATGAAATGCTGAGAGCAGGAGAAATAGTCTTCCTCAGGAAAGAACACACCATTTGGTTATCCAGTGGTCAGCCCTGAAAACACACACATATGAGTAATATTAAACAGACTAAGCAGGTTGTTCTTATATATTTAGTAATACATATCAACATACAAGCATGTGTGTTGTTTTTAACAAAATCTCAATTGTATGATTTTACCAATAAAGACTCAGAAAGTAGATGCTGGGATGAAAGCCTGCTCTCTCATAGAGGCAGAGAACCCAGCTGACTTTCAATGTCCTAGAAGGAATATCCCCTCTCCCACACCATCTAAAACAACCTCCTTCAAATTGAATGCCCATCCCTTCTACTTCCTGTGCATCTTTCTACCCATCCTCCTGACTTCCTCTTCCTCTCTGATTTTTTTTCTTAATAATCCTATGTTCACTTCCTGTCAACTGGTTGCTTGTTCTGCCTCTTTGCCTATGGTTAACTTCAATCCTGTTTATAATATTCAAGTAGAAAGCTCTTAGATTAAAGATGTGTGCTAAGGCTGAGCTACACTAAAACTAAAAACAGGTTTTTCCAGTAAATAGCACAACCTCAGTGTTCACACTGTGATCAAATATCCTGCAACACATAACAATTAAATAAAAAGAACTGATGAATGTTAAAATGATAAAGAGGGTACATAGTACGGCTTGAAGGAAGCAAAGGGAGATGAAATGATGGAATTAATATTATGATCTCAAAAATTAACAATGTTATTTTTTTTACATTTTTTATTGTTTATTATTATCAGTTACATTTTATTAACTGAATCCTAGCTGTATCCCGCTCCCTTATTCCCTCCCAATCCCACCCTCCCTCCCTTAGCTTCTCCCTGCCATTTTCCAAGTCCAACAATGTTATTTTTTAAAGTTAGCTTAATATGTAACAAATAAAAATTAACTCAACATCAAATGTGTAATTAATTCAAAGTATTTCAGACAGTCCAGACCTTGTAGCCTTAGTTCTGAAGCAATAAATAATGCTCTTTGCATTGCACATACTCATGCTACATAATACCAATGAATAAATATTACTTGAAACACCTGAACTCAGATCTTGGCAGTTGTATATTAAGAACTGTAGTGTTTCTTTTTACCATGCTTATAATATTTTCTGTTCTTATAGAAACAAAACAGCTGAATTATGAAAAGCAAAGGCTTTTAGTATTTCATTACCATTTCTATTCAGCATGTAAATATCAACTTAGTATATCTTTTGACTATATTATGTCAAATGTTTGATTTTTAAATTTTCTATTCTGGATTCTAATTTGAGTTTCTTTTTCTTCTTCTTGTATCTTTTTATTAAAGCCATTAAATGAGTATTTATGTAGGATTAGAACTGCACTTCCAATAATTTCTCAAAAAACCTTGAACATACTTCTGCTATCCTTTATGTAGCTATGTAAAACATATTTCTCAGCACTGACATATATAATATCAAATTTTTTATTGACTCTAAAAAATGTTGAAATGACTGCTTGTTATCATTTTAAGCAGAGGACAAAGAACACAGGGGTAGACAGAAGATGTACCCTAGGTAAAGAAAGAAGTAGAGATTGAGGTGAGGATAAGCTAAGGAATGCCATCCACTAGAGCCTCTGCAGAGACAGAAAGGGGAGGTAAAGCTGATTATCTATTGGTTCCTCATAGATAACTAACACTGCAGGCAATTTCATATTAAATTCAAGCCTCCAGGACTGTGAAACAAGGACTATCTGCCATTTTCAGCTTTGCTAGTAACTTGTTACAACAAGGAAATTACTATGTAGTCTGACTTTATTTTTTTAATTTACTCTCTCGTATTTTACATCCCAACCATACTTTTCCTCCCTCTGTTACCCCACACCTCCATTCCTCCCCCCATCCACTCCTCCCTTCCTAAAAAGAAAGGGTCCCAAGGGATATTACCCAAACTGGAGAGAGAATTGGAATGGGGGTAGAAGAGTCAATTTGGGGGCAAGGCAGAAACCTAGTACATGGTTTCTATGGAAACTATGAGGGTGAAATCCATGAGGGTGATCCTAGCTAAGACTCCTAATAATGGAGGATACAGAGGCTGAGACCAGGCAAGACTTCCAGTGGAGAGTTTGTAACACAAACTTAGCCACAAAACCTTTGACCTACAATTTGTCCTGCCAGCATGTGCTGGGGTAAAGGTGGCACAGAAATTGTGGGAGTGGCTAACCAACAACTGGTCCAGCTTGAGACATATGCTATGAGAGGAGGCCCACACCTGGCATTGCCTCGACAACCAGAAACCAAAGGCCTGATGACCCAGAGACCTAGAATAAAACCAAACACTGACTCTACTTTTTAATGTTTGACCACTTGCAGGTTTTGAACCTCTCTTGTATTTTTCTTCTACTCTGCATCTGAGATTGCTGATAAAGATATGCAGATGTTCAGGTGTCCATGGAAATTTCTGACTGTAGATTCTACGGTAAAAATAGTACCACTCTACTGTGTGGTATTCAGTGTATGCCTTCAGTTCATTATTGCACCAGAGCTCTCCTGGTGAGACCGACCTGAAACTAATACCACTACCACCATCCCCGCACCCCAGTGCACATTCTTGTTTGGTAAATTCCCATGTCTCTTCCTCATTCCCCATTGCTTTTCTCCTGAGAAGAGTCCCTCATTCACTAAATCACTTTTACAAGAACTCTGTATCCATCTTCGCTAAGATATTTCACATTTTCTAAATGGGAATTTCAGTGTTCTACAGGTATTGAATAGAATATAAATCATTAAAAAATAGCATAAACAACACAAATGCAATGATCTGCATTATTGCAGAGTTAAAAGAGTCCAACAAAAACATGTCTAACTTGCTGAATTTGGACTCAGTGATTAAGAGGAGGTGCACACAGCATGGTGACAATAATGAGTTTGACCACAAAGGTAAAAAAGAACAACATACAAATCTTTGGCAGAGGATATAGCTCCATGGGTTCAGAAATTGCCTACCATGAAAGAAGGTTTGGATTTGACCTGAAGCACCACACAATACCAAGCATGTTGGTATTATCAAGAGATAGAGGTAGAGGAATTAATAGCCAAGGTCATCGTCAACTATTTCTACATAGCAAATTCAATGCCAGCCTGGACTACATAAGACCTTTTTCTAAAGATGAAAACAAAAATACATAGAAGTCTTACATTATCTCAGTTAACATTAAAGCACTATCAAGTTAGATAATTATTTTCTGTTTGTTTAAAAGAACTATTTAGGAGCTTAGTATTTGAGAATATCATCATTCCTTTTGAGAAACAAATAAAAATTACTGTATTTTCTAAAAGCTTTCTCATAGCAGATGTGACTGTAAATGTTGGATGATGTTACATTCAAGCCATTCTTTAAAAAGTCACACACTGAAGAATTTTGTATTTTTTATTAGTCTGTGTCCTAAGATAGCTTTTTGAATCTACTCTCTATATTTGTTTGATAGTTTTCTAAGAATCCTAAGAAATCATGTAAATAAGTTAATATTCTTCAATAAAATTATTATTTTGTGATAAACATGTGGTATTAAATGTCAGAAAAAGTGCAAGTGGTAGCAGATGATTATATTATCTCTTCTGGGAAAAGTGATTGAATGAGTAATAAAAGGGAGTTGTCTGTACCACCTCTTGCTGCTCTGAGATCCCTCTAAGGCAAGATTTTTAAGTATAGAAGACAGAAGTCTCAAAAGACTTACTTTGTGGATAAAAATAACTACTTAGAACAACCAGACAACAAAGGACTTGCAACATAAGGTAATTCTAATTGCTAAAATTACACATGATCTCGCAAGACCTCTAAAAGTGAATCACTATTTGAAGAGTTCTGTGAGGATACTGGTAAGGCCTATGAATAGCTGAGGAATAGCACAGTGATACACACTTGGTTTTCCTTGCCAGATTTCCCTCTCTGTCAAACAAGATGACACAGAAGACTCCACGCCTAGAAATGCTAAGATGAAATTTAGATACAAAAAACCCAGACTTCTCCACTGCTGGTGGGAGTGTAAACTTGTACAACCACTCTGGAAATCAATCTGGCACTTTCTCAGACAACTAGGAATAGCGCTTCCTCAAGATCCAGCCATACCACTCCTAGGCATATACCCAAAAGAGGCTCAAGTACACAAAAAGGACATTTGCTCAATCATGTTTGTAGCACTTTATTTGTAATAGCCAGAAGCTGGAAACAGCCCAGATTCCCCTCAACTGAAGAATGGATGCAGAAATTGTGGTACATCTATACAACGGAATATTACTCAGCAATGAAAAATAAGGAAATCATGAAATTTGCAGGTAAATGGTGGGGCCTGGAAAGGATCATCCTGAGTGAGTTGTCCCATAAGCAAAAAGACACACACGGTATATACTCACTCATATAAACATACAACATAGAATAAACCCACTAAAATCTGTACATCTAAACATACTAAGAAAAAGAGAGGACCCTAACTAAAATGTTCAATCCCCATCCTGAAAGGCAAAGAGGATGGACATCAGAAGAAAAAGAAAACAGGAAACCGAGGAACCTGCTACAGAGGGCCTCTGAAAGCCAGAAGAAGAAAACAGGAAACAACCTCAGAACCTGCTACAGAGGGCCTCTGAAAGCCTCTGCAGTATAGACTGTCAAAGCAGATGCTGAGCCTGATGGCCAACTGACAGGCAGAGTGAATGGAATTTTATGTAAGAAGTGGGAAATAGTAAGAGCTGGAGAGAACAGGAACTCCACAAGGAGAGCAACAGAACAAGAAAATTTGAGCACAGGGAACTTCCCAGAGACTCATACTCCAACCAAGGACTATTCATGGAGATAACCTAGAACCCTGACAATGCAGCCACTTCTGATGAGAACTGATAGACTAAGATCAGAAAGAAGAGGAGGACCTCCCCAATCGGTGGACATGGGGAGGGGCATGCATGCAGAAAGGAGGGGGAGGGTGGGACTGGGAGGGGAGGAGGGAGGGACTTATGGGGGGATACAAAATGAATAAAGTGTAATTAATAAAAGTTAAATAAAAAAAAGAAAGATGAAAAAAAAAACCCAGACATAAAGCTTTTAGTGAAGAAAGCTTTGTTTGCTACAAAGAAACAAGAATTGAGAAATCAAAATAACAGTGAAATAATGTAAGAAAATAATGTTTTGATGTGTCTGAGAACACAGTATTAGACATAAAATTGAATCTAGACAGAAATGTCCTCTTAAAATGAAATGTTTATAATATACATCACTAATCTCTCAATGATTTATCTATTATCTAACAATATATCAGAGATACTTGTATATAAAAAAGTCTTTTCTAAACACTCATGACATTTAAAAGATTTACTTATTCTATGACATAAAAAAATGAGGTCAAAAAAACAAAGAAAAAAATGAGGTCAATCAAATGATATCATAAAGTACTTGTGTTCTAAAATCCAGTTGTTAGAGAAATTAAAAAGAAAGACTATAAAACTGCCTGAATTTTTAGAAAATATCAGCAGGTTGAAGAAGATGAAAGATATATTAATACCATATTTATATGTTGCCTTCATTTCTGCTAAGTTGCTGAAAATGCAACGGGAAATGTCTAGTGAGTGGTGGATGAAATTATCAAGTGTTCTTTCAAGAAATGTAGTTAAATGGCTGTGATCTTTAATCTGATAATATTCTGAAAAGCTTGACATTTATCAAACTATAAGAGACATACATAAGGTACTCATTTTCTGAATGCTGAATTAGGAAGCACTGCTTTAAATCTGAAATAGACTCAAAACTGTGACATTTGAATCACTGTAAATAAAATAAAACCCTGTGGCATTTCTGGATTTCTATTTGTGGTTTAAATATATAGAGTGCATAAAATGTGTCCCTAGGCAAATTGATGAGAGTAATATTCCTTTGGTACTGGGCATTCAAAACATTCTGTATTCCGATGACTATAAGATGCAGTTTAGATGAGAGAGAGAGAGGAGAGAGAGAGAGAGAGAAAAGAAATACATGTATATATTCTGCCATTTAAACTAATCTCTATGCCACAAAGATAATAAAAGTGCATGCTTACTTACAGATAGACCAATTGGCTTTTCAAAGCTAGTTACTTCCTATCACCTCTGTCTCTTAATGAGCCCTAAAAACAGCATCTCTTGAGGCAGAGAACTGTTTTCTTCCATTCTTCCCAGAGGACAAGTTTACATAAGCTACCATAGCAACCAGAGCTAACTTCTTTTTCTGACCTTCTAAAACTTAGTGTGGGTTTCTTTGTAAATAATAATAATAATAATAATAATAATAATAATAATAATAATGTATTGGAGGAACTTGGTTTTGTTCAAACTCAATTTTTATTTTAAATAAATCATAGATTCTGTCATTTCTCCATTTTGCTTGTGTGTGTGTAACCCTTCCTAAAAGATGCAGGCATGACCTGCATGTTGCTAGAACCTTTGATGCTGAAGCATGTAATCCTGACACATCACCATTTTTGTCACTAACAAAAAATAGGTAATTCTAGGCTTCAAACAGTTTTATAGAAAGCTTTTAGCAAAAAAATCATCACAATGTAAATACAATATAGACATATTAACTAGTCTAAATTCTCAGTTACACAATGCCCTACAGGACTGGTTGGAAGGTCTCTTATGTAAAATTCTCATTTAAGGCAATTTTTGATGGTTTTTAATTTCCTAAATTTCACTTTACTCATCTATAAGGAAGGGTTGCTGGCCCAATACAATTGAAGTTATAAGGGTTTTTTTTTTTTTGTTTTGTTTTGTTTGTTTTTGTTTTTTTTTTTTTTTTTGTAACCTATGACATGTATCTTATTTAAATGTGTTTTGTTTCCAGAGCATAGATATTTTGGTCAAGGCAAATTTAGTGGTGATCAGTATTTTAAATAGGATAATTTCCACCACACAACAACCTTATGTTTTACTAGAAAAGCACTTTGACATTATATTCCATCAAAACCACATTTTCCATGCCTCTTTTTAAAGAGTTTTTAATGTTTTCAAACTTCTACAACTAAAACTACCCTTTCTTTCTTTTGCTAAATATCACAGTAAGATCCTTCACTCTGTCAACTCCCAATGACAACAACATTGTCACAGGTGTTTAAAAAAAAAAGTTGTAATTTTGACATACTAAAGAAAACCAAAATACGGTTCATATTCGTCCCCTTTTTTCTTTTCTCTCCTTGTTTCTCAGTAAATCATACTTAATTGTAAATTCTGGAGCTGTGTTAAGTATGGAGTTTGTGTTTCTCCTTTTCTCCCGTCCCGTGTGAGCTCACCTGCTAGGCTTTTAAGTTACGCTGAGTTACTTAAGTTTAGTAACATTTGGGAAGTCACATAAGGATTATAAACAGGGCATGTTGAGCCTGTGGTTCTTTCTGCCCATGCACACCTTTCCTCCAGTTTTTGCATCTTTTTTCTATAGTTCTTATAAATTGAATGCTTTGTTTTTGTCTCTACAATCTTCATTCAATCTGTAAGAAGGTTATAGTCAAATAATTGAAAGGGAGTCCCAATACATAATGTGTTGTTCAACTGTCATGGTTCTAATATGACATGGCAAAAATGGATCAAATTACATATTTATAATTTTGGGAACAATAATATCCTGAAATTTAAGAAAAAATTTGACAATAAATATGATGCCATATTATCTGTGGTCAGTGAGGGTTACAACAGAAATATCAGGAATGACACTTGGTAAAAGAAGCCTTTGAGAGGGGCGCCCCCTCTCTCTTCCCCTTCTCTCTCTTTCCCTCTCTCTCTCCCCCCATCATGTCCTGCTCTCCCTCTCTTTTCATATCCACCTAATAAACCTCTTTCATAGAAAAAAAAAAGCCTTTGAGAAATGCCAAACACTCTTTTAGAAGAATAAGGTTTCAAGATATAGTTACTATTACTGGGCCATTATTGGGATCCTTCATGGAAGTACTAGAAATACCCCAAACACATCAGATAATTACAACATCCTGTTCCTGTTGTTTGGCACACAGATAGAGATCAAGATATCTTCTATGAGGCAGTGAGTGTGTTTGTGTTTGTGTATGTATGTGATTTATGTATGTATATGTATATTTGCTTTCTCAAGACAGGGTTTCTCTGTGTAGCCTTGTCTGTCCTAGACTCGCTTTGGATAGCAGGCTGTCCTCAAATTCACAGAGATCTTCCTGCCTCTGTCTCCCTGAGTGCTGGGATTATAGGCATGTGCCACTGTACTCAAGCTGGCAGCAGTGTATTTTATTGAAATTAGTTATCCCATTTTATGAATGTTCACATTTTAATAACTAAGATGATATAAAATAGAAAAAGTTTCTCAGGTCTCATGCCTTAACCTGAGAGCCTATATCCTGTCTGATATAAACCCTAGCATCCAAGCTAGTTACAGCCAGGCTCTAGGATTCTCTGGTTGGATGGAGGAACAGGGTGAACATTGCTCTGCCTGAGACAAGATTCAGCAGATATTTGTTTAGTAATCTTAGTTGTGTCCTATTCTTAACCTCCTCAGGGTTACAAATGGCAGGGCTTAATAATTTTAATGATTCATATGTCCTTCTGGGAAATGACAGGACAATATATTCTGGTGGGGATGAGGAAAAGCCAACTAAAAGTTAATTAAATAACCCCTTAGCAGCCTTCTGAATCTGGGGTTGGGGGAAAACTGAGGGATAGTTGAGGCCTTAAACTGTGTGTACTTTGCAAAGTTCAGTGACGTTTCATTGAGGCCCCTATTGCCCACAGTTGCTAGCAAAGAGGCCAGGCGTGGGCTCTGGTGACCAACTGCAGTGCTGTCTGAAGTATAGCCTTGTATAGCACATGGGCTGAAATGGAGAAACATCCCTGGGTAGGTGTTACAAACCCAAGGTCTGTTCTTTATTACTAGGCTCCATATGAACCTCTTCAGTAGGCTGCCTATCACAGACTTAGGAGACCCTGGAACCTGAGACCTGTCTGCTCACAGAATGAAGAAGGTCTAGCTCTCTTGGAAGAACCAGCCCAGACAACCTCAGAATGTGTCAGATCTCAACGGAGAGAAATTCTAAGTCTCTTTCTCTCCCCCTCACCCCTCCTCTCTCTTTAACATAAAGCCATCTTAAAAAGAAAACAACCTTGTGGAAGGGGAAAGACTGAGGCAAATAGAGTCTGGAGAATGAATGTATACAAAATAGCACTTTTCTCTAGATAAATCCAGGCTGGAGACACAGGTAATTCCCACAAAAATGATTTCCAGGCTTCCTCTGGGGCTGTAGCCCTGCCTGTCACTTGGTGCTTTGGTGTACCTAAAGGAGCTCCTTTGAGTGGTCCTTTGGGTTGTGGGGTCAACAACCCAGAGCCTCAGCTTGGGCCAGCCAGCTTCAGTGTTCATGCACGTCTGTGGGAGACTGTGTAGCTGCTGGGGCTTCTGGGGTTACTGGGGCTGCTGCTGGGGCCACTGGGGTTGCTGTTACTTACTGACAAATTTCTTCTACTACTGGTACTGTATTAACCCAATTATCCTTTGTAGGATATAAGCTTGACTTTTGCTTGTTGGAGACCCTACTGATGTGATCCAGCTTTTCTTCCTTTTCCTCTTGCTGTGGATCTCCTGCTTTCTCCAGCCCTATCCCTACATAGTGAGGAAAATCCATTTTAGTGAATCAGTGCACTCTAGTTCATCTTACCAAAGGCTCCTTCATTGAATCACAGATCCAAAGTATTCAAATGTACCACCATGCACTCATAGAAGGCAGCTCTCTGTTTTCCTTCAAGTCTCTGAGTACAGCTGGATGTGTATTCCACCCCATCTATTTACTGTACACTTATCATGTTCGCTTTTTTATTTTATTTGAGAAAAGACAGGAATTTAAAAGTTATTTTCACATGGAAATAAATGCCAATGGTGATATCTAACAATGTCAAAGTATAAAGAAATATCATAATACCATATGGTTTAGTTAGCTTTTTTGTACCTTGTTCCCCCAGTTGGTAAAGGAAAGACACAGAGAGTAACTCCGAGTTCTCATACCTTCACCATTTGGAACTTGACCCTCATATTTCTCCTTGAAACGGGGGAAGGTTTATGGGAAACACTTGATTATCTCACCCTATAACTGGTTGTTGTGTCTCATATACAATTGCTGACAAAAAGACAATCCCAAAGACCCAGGCATCCTTACAGGAATCAGGAAAAATGAAATATTTCACTTTGCCTAAGAAAATCAAAGTAGAAAACTTTGATGACTATCTAAGTGAAAAAGTTTCACAGAAATATCTTAGATGATTAAGAAACTGCAAGTTACTTAAATTTTTTAAAGAAGTACTTAGTTGATTCTAAAGCATCTGAAATGTTTATTTTCCTTTAATATTATATATAATCACAATTTTATAATCAAGTTTTCTTGAAAAGGGTTTTGAGCCATACTGATTTTCATAAAGTCTATGCTTTTACTGAGTGTGCTGGGATTTCAAAATCTGAAGAGCATTTGAAAAGCATCCTTTCAAATGCACTTAACAATTGGCCCATACCTGAATTAGCATTATTCTATAACAGACTGTATACTGACTATGCAGTATGTATTCAACACAGGAATTAATGGTTACTAGTGTAAATAATATAGTTGTTCATCCCTATGTTCACTGAAATAACCTAGAGGCAATGACATTTTAAATGACTCAACCTAATTTGCAAAAGGAACTCACAAATATAGCTCCTAAATTAAAATTTCAAAAAAAAGGAGTTCAAGATTTTTGGAAAGATGATTACAGATCAGTGAAGAAACATTCTAAGAAAATGTGTTGGTTCTTATATAAAAGCCAAGGTTTTCTTTAAAGGGTTAATGGAATCAGATTAAGAGAACATAAAAAAATAAATTATAAGTCTTGCACTGTGTTAATATAGGTGCTTAATTAGGGTCTCTATTGCTGCAATGAAACATTATGGCCAAAAGGCAAGTTGGGGAGAAAAGGGTTTATTTGGCTTACACTTCAATATTGATGTTCATCAACAAAGAAAGTCAGGACAGGAACTCAAATGGAGCAGGAGCCTGGAAGCATGAGCTGATGAAGAAGCCACAGAGGGGTGCTGCTTACTGGCTTGTCTCAACACGGCTTGCTCAACCTGTTTTCTTATAGAATCCAGCACTACCAGCCTAGTGATGGCATCACCCACAATGGGATGTGCCCTCTGCCATTGAGAAAATGCCTTACATCTGGATCTCATGGAGGAATTTTCTCAACTAAAGCTACTTTCTCTCTGATAACTCTAGCTTATGTCAAGTTGACACACAAAACCAGTCAATACAATGTAATTTGCATCACACATGCAATGGTGTTTGTGGGTAACACAAAGATACTGAGTTTACTGTGGTTCTGAGTCCATGGTGTGAAAAGATATATACATCATACATCATATACATACACATTATATACATATATATATACACAGAGAGAGAGAGATCAGAACATTTCCTAGTATATATGTTATTACTCAGTCCTGTGGTATGTCCCATACATTTATTCCACTGATAAATAACACAGGGTCAGCATTATATGTATCACCTAAAAGACATCCATCTAGATGAAGTGAATAGTACAGTTACAATCAGCTATCATTTTTTAACCAGAATTAACTTAAACTTTCAGGAATATGATCTACTGAATGTTTATGGCTCTTTAACATGTAGAAGAAAAGATCATACATTTTTAGCAGTGTTGATCAGTAATGTACTAAACAGCATCTTAATTTACATAAATTGTATAAACCTTTATGTTTATAAAAAAAAAAAAAGTCATGAATGGGACAGCCCACTGTAGAAATTTTGAAAAAAAATTACAAAAAATAAGGCTTAAAGTGTTTCTTCAGGCCCTCTCAAGTTTTTATTAGCAGCTTCAAGTCCAGAGTGACCTAAAAACTAAGTATTTAAAAATTACTGAAAAGACCTGCCCCTAGAAGTGTTGCAGGTGTGGCTGCTGTGTCACACGTGCATCAGAAGGTGTCAGAGAGAGGCTATGTCTATGCTCCATGTTCTGGCCTATGAACATCTGAAAGATTAGAAACCTAACAGTCCCTGAAAAAAGCTAGCCTGAGATGACCACCCGTCTGGCACCACACAGACCCAAACGACTCCTATGACTGGGAGCAAGCCAGAGACTACAAGAACCCCACCTAGGACTAAAGGCACCAGGAGTGAGCTCAAGAAAGATGATCACCTTCATGTGGATCAGGCAAGGAGTGAAGTTGCCACACATGCCTGAGGAATGGGGGCAGACCATGCCCCAAATGACCCCTGCCCCCTGCCATAATGCACAAGTGAGGCATAGCATTCCTGAGACCACTCCTGAGATGACCCCAGACATTCAGAGACCCCAGGCACCACTAAGAAGAGCAAGTAACTGGTGGAGAAATCGAAGAGAAAGAAAAACAGGAGGATGTGGACCCTATGAAGAGAGGCAGAACTGCAGATTCAAGGGTAGTGAGGAAAAGCCTGATGTCAGTAGCCAGTGATGCCTCTTGGGACCATGGTGGGATGTAGAAGGAATCTCTGTATTGTATGTCTATGTATTGTATGGGTGCAACACCTGTCAATTAAACAACCTCTGGCCTATAGCTTAGGCAGGAAGCAGGAGGTGAAACATCTGATAGGCAAAAAGGATTCTGGGATAGAGCCAGACACACAACATTCAGCTGGTAGAATGTGAGGAAGATGGACACATGGTACCTGAGCTCAGATAGCCAGCCACATGGCAAAATGTACATTAGTTAAATGGGTTATTTTAAGTTATGAGCTAGTCAGAGAAGACCCTAGCTATATGGCCTGGATATTTGAATAATATATAATGAGTCATTATCCTTAAAGCCTAAGGGACAGGAGGAAAAACTACCTACTACATTGGGATCCTGGCCTGTGCTGCCACCAGGGACCACATCTGAGTCTGTGGCTCTACAGCAGCAGGGGTCTGTTACCACCAAAAATCAGATGTTCCTGGTCTGGGCTGCTGTCCAGTGACATATTACTATCTGAGGGCTGTGCTGTACTGCCCCACCCCTTATCTGAGCAGTGAGAGAGCTGGCCCTGGAGGCATGAGAGCAGGAGTGCTGACTCCAGCCCCCTAGCCAGCTACGGTGCTCAGGAGAGTGAGCCCCACACATTTGAGGAGTTGTGAGTGAGCCCTGTCCCCCCAAGATACAAGTGGGGGACAGCTGGTCCTATCATTCGTCTTCTGTGTGACAATGTGGGTGAAGGAGAGATACCTTGTCCTTCATCACCTGTGGCAGATGGTAGACCTGACTCTGGGGTCATGAAAGCAGGAGAGTTGTCCCTTCCCCCCACCAGCTGCAGCACTCGGGAGAGCAGGCCCTGCACTTCACCTAGGCAGCATAATTGAATTGACCCCTGGTGACAGGGGTTGTAGGGCTGAGTTGGCCCCAAGGGTAAGAGCATGGAAGAGCTGGCCCTGCCACTTGTCTGCCATGTAGTAACATAGGCAAGGGAGAAATAACTGTTACCTTCACTCCTTGCCACCTATGTTGGGCAGGATGGCACTTATGCCTTGCCCCTCACTTGCTGCAGCACTAGTGAGAACAGGCTCTGCACCTCATCTGGGCAGCACACTAGAGCTAGATATGTGGGGTTTCTGGTGAGCCGGCCAGTAGGGCAAGAGTGTAGGATTGCTGGCCATGCCTCTTGTCTGCTATGCAGTGGTGTTGGTGAGGAAGAGATCCCATCCACTCCCTTTTGTCCTTGACACTGGCATCGGGCAGAAGAGTTGGCCCTGATGGTGGAGGCCATGTAGGTGAGCCATCCCTGAGGGTGTGAGTGTAAGAGAGCTGGCCTTGCCTCTTGTCTGTGGTATGGCAGCATGGGTGAGGGAGCCCTTTCACACCTTTGTCACCTACAGCAGGTGGAAGAGCTGGCCCTGGGGTCATGAGAACAGGAGAGCTATACCTGCCCCCACCTACTGCAGCATTTGGAAAATCAGAAGATGGAGTCCTTGTACCAGACCAAAAAGTCACTGCAGTGAATGTTTGCAAGCAAAGAAGTGTGAACAAAAAAGTAATACTGTGGGACACAATGTGCACACTACATCTTCCACAATGAGATTTGTTTCTCCATTGTGGGAGGGTGGTTGCAAGGATGGAGGGTGCATATGAGGGGTGGGAGGAGAGGAGTAGTATTCTGATTCATGATGTGAAATTCACAACCAATAAATTTAATTACT
Organism: Psammomys obesus; assembly: GCF_907164565.1. Taxonomy (NCBI): domain Eukaryota; kingdom Metazoa; phylum Chordata; class Mammalia; order Rodentia; family Muridae; genus Psammomys; species Psammomys obesus. The sequence goes on from NW_026590305.1 coordinate 812,011, forward strand.
GAAGTGTTAATATTTTAAGTTTTTTATATTTGCAAAGTGTAAGAGAATGTGACCTATTGTAATGGCAGCCTATAAACTTTTCTAAAACATGCACTTAAAGGCCTACTTAGATTTCAGTATTAAATATCTAAAAGACCCTTAAACTGATTGCATTTGTATTTTAGATCTAAATTCCATTCAGATAGGCCATGTAACCATATACGCCCTTAGAAATAGAAGAGACAGGAAAAGGCATCAGAACATTCCTACTAAAGGGAAAAAGCAATGAGTTGCGAAGTAGATGTGACTAACAGTACCTAAAGAAGTCCTATACCAGCAGAGAAGAGAACTTCATTGGCAACCTGAATAAGCCTGAAAGAACATTATAGTACAAAGCCTCTTAGAAGAAACAGGGTTTCTTATACCCTGATTTTGTTTTTGTGGGAACCACTGACCTCTGTTATTTCTTTGGCTTTCTTATTTGTAGAACTTGGAAATCACCAACAGAAAACAAACTACCTTAGTAATAAATGTTATCATTTAAGAATTCCATGCTGGAGATTCAAAACAAACTTCTCACTTTCTGAAATTATTCTAAGATTGGACAAGTCAGTTTTACATGATAAGAAGTTGAAGAGTATCTATTATGTTTCACTTAAGGTTTTGGTGGGAAATCTGCAATTTCCCTTGTTTTTTTTTTTGTTTTTTTTTTTTTTTTTTTTTTTTTTTGCTATTTGAAGTAAAAGTTTCCACACCATCCTTGCACTTTAATTCTTCCCTCCTCTTCCTCCTTGCTTATGCTTCTCTTTGTGATCATCTTCTTCCTTCTCTAAAACTGTAACTTTTTTATTATCTTGAAATCTGATATGTGAATCTGGAATAAATTTCAAGAATATTTCCTGTCCTCTTCTATCAAAATAACAAAATTATACATGGGGTCAAAATTAGGGGCTTCTTTCATACAAAATCCAATCATTACCCTGAGTGGCATGCCATAGCAATTTATTTCATTGCCATACTGTGTCATACTGTCAGTCCAGTACCTTCTACATGGAAAGAATTTTTTGAGTCTTCAGTAGACAATCTGAATAACAAGGAAGGCAGCATGGGTCAGTCACCCTCTATATCACCTGCCTAATCCATTCCATTCAGTATGGACTTCTCATTAGACAATCTACCAAGATAGCAGCCAAGGGAGGACATAAGATAGTGCATAGTTATACATCCACTCAATTAGCAGGCCTCAACTTAGATAAAGTACCTTTTTAAACTTCTCAGGAGTTATCTTAGAAGAGGTTCTCATGAATACAATGTCTGTAGCATTTTGCAAAATGCCTTCAATAGAATAAGCCTTTTCATGTCTTTCTTTGGCTGCCAGAGCCCACCTGCAGAGTCACACAGTTCCTGAGTGGGGAGTGAGGACTGGAAAGAAAATTTTAAAAAACACAACACAGGGGATCAGCTCGAGAGAGCTGTCAGTAAATACTTCCACGCCTGGTTTATTCCACAATTCCTTCTTTAGTCAGAGCAAAGCACCTAAACACAACGAAGGGGTTCATCAAGAGATCAAACTTGTTTACTCTCTATGTGATCCTCACACAAACACGTTAAAGGAACTTGGCAAAGCATCCTGCCAAGGTGCAACGCATCCTATCTCAAGGTGAAGGCCAGGGTGAAAACATGTTTTTCGCTAAAAACTCAATAGCCAAGCAGCCTGACAAACAAGCAGCTTTCAACAGGTCTCCCTTTTCATATTTTTAAAAAAGGACCATAGCTTAAAAGCTATGGAGAAAATTGTACCTCTCTTAGGTTGTCTCTCTTGAAAGATATATTCTTACCTATCATTGGTACATGAATTCCATCATTCATACCCTGTCTTAGGTTGAATATTCCTCAGAGATATCTTTCCTGTCTTTGACTACAAACCCTGTTAGGGTTAGGATAGACACTGGAGTTTAACCTTATACAGATAGCTTATACATTCTAAAATGCCTTGATGAAGGTTTTCATTATCACTGGTAGGATACATACTCCTAATAAGAGTAATAAGCCAAGTCCTATAACACTCCATAAAAGTGACATAAAAGATGAGCCCTTATCAAAATATCAAGCCTGAGAAACATTCATAGGAACCATAATAAAAGAAGGCTATCCATCAAAAAAACATTAAAGTTTGAATACTGAATAAAAATGTAAACAACAAAGCTTAAGGAGAATTTACACAGGCAGGTACAGGGCCTCCTGAGAGTTTCTGTGGCAAGCTTCCAAATACAGGTTTGCTGAAAACCGGAATCAGACCACAAAAGTCCCATAGTCGATCTTCTTTCCCATTTTTCCTGATTTTGTTGAGAATTGTCCTGATTATCAGACCAATCAAGTATATATCAGTCGGTTCTAGTCACATTGTATCTAAAAAGTTTCTCTGCACAGCATCTTCTCCAGGGAGCAGAATGTAACAAAAGTGGGTGAAGCACAAGCCCAATACAGCTCTCCATTTACCATCAGGACAGAATTCATTATCATCAGCAGCAGGAGCATCCTCCTTCTAGGAGACATCTCCTGCAAATCACACCAGCCTTTCTGGGATTCACTTGGCTCCTTCAGCATCCTGGGGAAAAACACAAACATGCCCTCTTCCCCATATTAATACAGGGTCGGGGCCCTGTTATATTCCATTAATCAATCTTTCCATTTCATTTGTGCATAATTGTCTTTGGTATTAGGATGAAACAATCAGCTACAGAATGGCCTTGTATACCCTCATAACTTTGTGTCCTCATTTCTTTAAAACCCATCAAGTCCAATTTGTGTTGCACATATACTCTAGGGTATGTGGCCATCCACTATAGGATGATTGTCCTCAAGGACTCACACTCTTAAAGAAAACTGGCTCTCCCTCTATTAACAGCTATCATTTCCAAATATCTCAACTCAGGGTGGACCATCATTCTCACAGCTCCAATCCATGTTGGAATTTTCTCTGGAGTATGTTTGTGGAGGTCCTGTGCATGCTGTCACAACATCTGTGACTTCACAGTGAAATTGCCCTGTAGAGGAATTTTAATCCAGCAACATGGCTGCTCTGGCAAGGAATCACAACCAAAGACCTTCTAGTTCTGTGTGATCTGGCTGGAATTATAAACTTTTAATCCCTCTGTCTGGAATACATACACACCCTTAGCACACTCCTTTAATCCCAAAAATGACATCTAATTGAGGGGCAGACAAATTAGAGAAAGACTTGACAGAATGAGTCAGAGATAGAATACGGCCAACTCTTACAGCAATAGACAGGAAAGAGAGGCTACTTAAGAGCAGTGCATGGAAAGTAGAGAGGAAGAAAGGGAAGTTCAGTGAGTGCAGCTCTGTTGAGTTCAGGCAATAGAGTTCAGTTGAGTTTGGTTGGGTGCAGTTCAATTAAATGCAGTTGAGTTCATGCATTCAGTTCATGCAGTCAGTGCAGTATTAAAGTGGTCTTTTATTCTCCTGAAGTAATTAATGTCTCCAAAGCTTATTGCCTCCATTTGCTAACCAAGGCCTAGTCTTTGAAGCTTCTTGCTTCTGTACAATCTTATCTAGGTCTAGAATGTTTTCAGCCTCTGGGATTTACTGCTGAATAAGATCACCCTTTCTTTTTCTTTCTGAACCCTAGCTGGCTCAAGTCAGCTGTCTGGCTCAAAACTCCTCTCCAAGCTGACTGATTCAATCTGGCTTCTCTTTCAGCTTCTGCTTGGCCTCAAACTAACTTTAGCAATCTGCTCTCTGTAAAATCTCAGCAATCTCTCCCAGTAAAACAATCTCTGAATTCTACGAACTGAACTGTCACTCCACTGTGTGGCCTCTCAACTCAGATATCTGCATGCCTGTGTACTGAGTGCTAGGTTTAAAGGGAGTACCACCACGCCGAGACCTAAGCTTTTCTTTGTCTGAAACTTGCTCAATACTAGGCTGGCCGAGATCAGCTTGCCTCTGTCTCCTGGGATTAAAGGTGTGTCTATATTCCAGCCAGAGTAGCCATGTTGCTGGATTCAAATTCCTCTACAGCAGTCAGTGCAGTTCAGTTAGTAGAATTCACAGGCAGTTTTTCCAAGCAAAGAAATTCAGTGAAAAGCCAAGAGAATTGAGCCAGAACAGTTGAGTTGAACCAGCCAGCCAGAGTTCAGAAAGAGTGAGCTTATTCAGCAGTAAATCTTGGAGAGGACAATTACATCTGGCAAATAAAAGTTACATTTACACTGCACTGTCATGTTTGGGAAACATTGTTTCCTTGTAGTTATCTACCACCTTTGACTTTTACAGTCTTTCCTCCTCCGCTACTATGATTCCTGAGGACTAGAAGAGGTGGAATATGATCTCCCATTGATGGATGAGCATTGCATAGTCTCTCATTCTCTGCACCCTGATTAGTTGTGGGTCTCTGTGCCTTAGTTACTTTTATATCACTATGAAGAGATACCATGGCTCCAAGACAATTTATAAAAGAAAATGTCTAATAGGGACTTATAATTTCAGAGCATAAATCCATGACCATAATAGTGGGGAACATGGAAGCAGGCAGGCATGATGATAGAGCAGTAGCTGAGAGCTTATATCTAAACCACAAGCATGAGGCAGGAAGAAAGCTAACTGGGAATGGTGTTGGCTTTTGAAACCTCAAAGCTTACCCCTAAAGACATACCTCCTCCAACATGCCATACCTCCTAATTCTTCCCAAACAATTCTACCAACTAGAGATCAAACATTATGAGCCTATGGTCTTACCTTAAGAACATCATTTCCATTCTTAAGTGGATTATCTGTATAATTTTCTTTCTCACATTTGCCTTGCCTGGCTTTTGTATCAACTTTCCACTGGCCTTGTTGGATGAACTGGTGAATATTCTCTATTTTTCCTATTCTTGTTAAGTTTAAAACAACAGTTTGATAGCTACTTTTATGAGCCAAATTACTGCATTAAAATATTTTCAGAGGGGTGTTAAAATATTATTCTGACTATGTCCATAAAATGTTTCTGAAAGGGTTTAACTGAATAAGAAACTTAGGAAAGTAGGCAATCTTCTTCAGTGTAGGTGGGGGATCATTCATATTCATCTTGAATAGAACAAAAAGGTGATGGGAAGGCAAATGCACACTGAGCTGTGACATTGATGTGTTACTACTGCCTGCCCTGAGTTCTTAGGCTAAAGGATTATATTACTGGTTTACACCTTCAGATCATGGGTCTTATTTATGTTGTGAATTACATCCAATAAATCTTTTCCTACTGTCTTTGTTTTGCTGGAGAGTTATCAGTAATAACTAATTTGTTTAAATAAAAATAAAGAGTAGATTGGAAAATTTTAGAAACTGAATTATTTCAAATATGAGTTAATTTATCTAAAGGCCAATTCTAAAATCTATTTCATTCTTGAATGTGCTTTCTTTATCTTTAAGGTTTGAACTTTAACCTTTTACATATTTACAAAGTTGTTCATCCTAATTTGTGTCGTTATATTGGTTACTTATCTCATAGCTGTGATAAAACACTTGAAAGAAGCAATTGGATTTTTTAAAAAATAGTTTCAGAGGGTATAGTACAACATGACTGGGGAAGGTGTTGAGGCAGAGGTGGTATAGGGCAACTGGTTATACTGTATTGGCAGTGAGGGAGCAGAGAGCTCAGGTGGCATGAAACATTCTAAGGCTCTGTTTCAGCCAGCTAGGCACCATGTCCAAGTTTTGGAGCTTCCCTAAAGAGAACCAACGGCTAAGGAACTAATCAAATACATGAGCCTGTGAGGGGCATTTCTCATATATCCCTTTCCCCCTTTCTCTCTCCTCTACTCCTCTGCCTTTGCATGCTCTGTTTTCATAACATAAATTCTAAGAACTAGTTTAATCCAAATCCTCTGGCACTTCATTCCTATTAAAAAAAAAAAAACATCTCATCTAAGTCAGTGACTGCCATGGGGACCAACTTATAAAAAGTGTATTGTTTTCCTAAATCATAGGAGGCTGCAACACAAAGGATTATTATACTAAGGATTTTAGTCTACAAATAATCAAGAAGCAGTAAAACCATAACCATGTTTATAATTAGCTTTTTTCAAGTTTCAGCAAAAGCAATTCTTTTTATTCTTTCACATTTTCAAACGTGTTTATTATGAACTTGGATCACTTTCACAACACCCCACCTCACCCTGTCGTCCCTCTGTCTTCCTGAAAGTCTTCTTTAAGACCTATGTGTGCATGTGCATGAGTGTAATGCACTGAGTCTCAGTGTTGCTGCTTGCATAAGCATGGCAACCAACCACTTAAGAAAATATCATACAACACCGGAGCAACCGTTAACTGTATAGTTCTCCCATCCATAATGGCATAATGGCGACATGAATCAATTTTTAAGATTCTAAATAGGTTTTTATAAAGAGGGTGTTAGAGCTCGGCAATCCAGCCTTCTATTTTAAAGCACTATTTCCAGCTATAAGTGTACTACTATCTCAGTGTACAAGTGAGTTCACAGGACTTAGTAGAAAGTTTAAAACATGCAAAACTCAGGCTTACAGTGCATTTGGACCTTACCCCAGCTCCAGCATTAAGTTCACCGACAATGCCGTACGTGCATTCGGGGAAGAGTCCCATGGCACAACCACAGTGTCACAGGAAGAATTCAGCGCGGATTCCCACGCTCTTCAGAGCTCTGAGGGAGCGAAGGCTCCGTGAGAACGCGAATGCGCGTGCGCATTGCTCGGGCGCATGCGTCGCGTCCTGCGCATGCTCAGAGGCTACGACCACTGGGCTAACCGGGAGCCTGAGGGAGGCCGGCACACCCCGACCCGCCTCTGCCTTACTCAGCGCTGTTCCGCGTCCCAGGTTTTTCTCACTTTCTTTTCTTGCTAGTTTTTATGTTTCCGCGCGTGCTCGTCGCGGGGTCTACGCCGCGCTCCATGGCAAGTGCTGCGGAGCGAAGGAACTGGACGACCCTCCGGCTGTGCGCTGCCGGTAAGAAGTGCGCGGGGCGGTGGGGAACAGTGGGAGGTTGGGCCAAGATGAAACCGGGCCGAATTGGGCACGCACCGCGGGGTACTTAGGGTACCCATTCTGCCTCCATCGGTGGGTCGGGCTTCCTCAACGGGACTCTGCGAGATCCGCTGCCAGACGCCGAGAGGCAACTGCTACCTTCTCTGCGATCAGGAAGTTTCCTTGATTCCATTGGTAAATGGACAAGGATGTCGAGCCCCAATTTAGCATAGGTTCTGGGTCTTGTTACAGTGGAAGGCTTTTCTTGCCCAGGCTAAAAGAGGGATGATGCCTAAAGGCAGATCCTGGTCAGATATCCAAAACTATGTGGTGTAGAGACCACGCATCTTTTAAGCTCTCGGTCATCAGCTGTCATGAAGAGGAATACTGTCAAGGGGTTCCCTATAGTTCACTCCTTCCTTAACTCAGCTACCATTTAAAATTCTCTGTGAGCCAGGAACTGTCCTGAAATAAGTGTTAGAACTGAAGCCCAGTGTTATCTTTTTCTGCCTATTTTGGGGAATTTCATTTAGACTTTATCGAAGAGATAAATGCTACTAGAGAAAAGGGAAATTGTTTTCATCTCTAGGCCAGAAAATTAAGTTAGCGGAAAAGAAAAATAAAACGAGTGGAAATATGTAGAATAAGCAACTATATATTTTGTGTATATATTTAGTGATTGCCCTTTGCAATATGATTGCATGCAAGTAAATTTTTACTGAGTGGATGAACTACTTAAGCTTTTATGTCACTTAACCTTGTAATGGATCATTGCTGAGATTTTTTTGATAGATAGAAAATGCGAGCATTGCATAGGCAATTTAGACGAGGTAAAAACAAAGTAATGAATCAATTATTTTATACATTTTGTCCTTTCCAGTTATTTTACTTGACCTGACTGTCTGTAAAGGATTTGTAGAAGATCTAAATGAATCGTGAGTATACAAACATGTGTAAAATACTATTAAATACTATTTAAGTTTGTCTAACTCAGATGTCATCTAAATATTCTCAAATGAATCTTTAATAATAGGTGCAGTGGTGATTGAGACTAACATAGCCAGTTTTGTTTCAGGACTTGTTTAAAGTACCTGCCATTTACATGCAAAATGAAGAGTACTCCAGAAAGTTTTGCTAATAATTATAAGGTGAAAACCAGCAAATATTTCCAAATTGTTTCTTTTTTTTTTTTTGATTAACCATACAAAGTTAGTATTGGAATTCAGTGTTTAATCTGTAATACAACAAGTTTATTCACAAGACCTTGCTCACAATAGGTTGGAAAACATACTTCATTGCAAAATTCAAGGTCAGTCTTTCTGCCTTGACTGCAGCTGACAATCTCTTCTTTGGCAGGCCTTTCCCACACCAGATTTGGTGTACAATCAGTCACTGGGAGGAGCTTATAGTCAAGGACTCAGCCCTCCCATGCCAACCAAGCTCATAAGTATACCAGCATTCCTAGACTACTTGTTGGCAGATTTATTGGAGGCTTTACCTTTTTCATATACTTTATTACTAAAATTTTTCATAAAATTTGCTACCATATTGAGGTCTTTAACTTAGTTACTTTCCCACTTAAAGAGAGGCAGAGGTCTTCTTTTGTGCTCCTCATCATGAGATGGATTTCCCTATCTGTAACTGCATCTGCCTAGTGCTTTTATGGTACTATTTCATGATGGAAACAAACAAACAACAACAACAAAAAAAAAAAAAACACCTACTATGGAGCTACCATCCTTTTAATCTCTTTCTTTCATTGTCAATAGTAGATGAATCAGGACTTGTTGCTTCCAGTTTTCCTTTTCCGTCTGCAATGTGTGTGCATATGTTTAAGCACAACCTTTGTATGACTGTACAAAGGACAGATGATTACTATGGTAGTCTTGTCTTTGAGACAGGATCTTTCTCTTAACCTGGTACTGGCCAGAATCTACCAAGCCCCAGCACCATTCCCGTTTCTACCCTGTAACACTGAGATTGCAGGTATAGTGTTATCTTTTTTGTAGGTTCTAGAATCTAAACCCTGGCCCTGCTTGCACAACAGTCTTACTCATTGAACAATTTCTGCAGACAGTTTCAGTTTGTTCCTTGTCTCCATCAAACACTTTGGCACCCAACTGTGTGACAGGATTGCTGTAGTGAGTAGTATGGTCTTTTGAATACAGGTATTCTTACGGATTACCAAGAGGTATGAACATCTGTGGGTTCTAGTATTAGTGATGGGAGTTGAGGATGTGTTTGAAGATTGTTTATAGAAACTGTATTTGAGGAAAACTCTTCAATAACAAGAAAGTAGCTTAATTTATCTCAGTGGTGTCTTGTGGGGTATGTCACTATCAACCACTTTTTCACACTGTTCTTATAATGGTAACTGCCTGAGGAGAGGGAAGTTTACTTTTGGTAATCATTTTGCTCCCTGTACGGATACTCACCTGAAAGGCTCTTCCATTGGGGAATGTTAATAATAGAGTACCTTGCTTGATGGCTGAATGTGAAAACTGAAATGTATCTCGTGCTTATGCCAGCCAGTGTTGCCACTCAGATCCACAGTACGTGTCCCATGAAAAGGGAATTCCATTGTGAAAAGGCACCAAAACAATATAGAAAAAAAAGAAAGTCCCATTTGTTGCATCCTGTTGAAGGCTAAATAGCCTGTGCAGGGAGGTTTCTGAAGCCCAAAGTCATGCCATTCTCACTAGGTGAAACATGTCGGACCCCTTTTGTTGTCTGTAATATTCCTCTGGACCTCAATGCCAGTGATGTGCTTTGTCATCCCCATGCTTTGTGCTGACTTACTCTATTCTTTGTAGGTCCTGTGTGCCATATTTGCTTCCTGTTCAGGTTTTCTAAGAGCATTGCATCTGATGGTAGCCCTGGAATTTTGAATTAACTAGATGATGGAATTTTACAAGTACATTATGGCCAGGAATATGAATCTCAGACATGTGATCCCAGTGCAACAATTCTGGATTTTTTGCTTTTCACAAACATTTTATAAGAACTGTATTCTTTACTAGGAAATAATGAGACTCCTAAAATCCAAGTTCTTGATACAAAGAAGAGACCAATCTTGTAAGCAGTGTTTTCTGAGCGTAACCTAAAGCCACTGCGTTAAATTTCCTGCACAGGTTTAAAATGGAATATAGTAGTGAAGAGTTTAGATTTATGTTGTCATCTCTCCTGGAGATTAGTTCCAGAATTTTCTATAGATAACAAAGTCTGGACACTCAAGTACATTATACATACATACATATATATTATGATAACTTATTTGCATGTATCTTACACACATCTTTCTTTGTTTTAACGAATCCCTGCAGTTTATGTAATACCTAACAAAGTATAATACAAATAGTTTTGCTGTATTGTTAATGGACTAAAGTAAAAACTAATACTTGTTCAGTATACAGGTGCCCCTTGTTCCAAGTGGAATACCAGATTAAGAAAACAGATTACAATTGTGGTTTTCCCCCAAAATTCTTCTTTCTTTTTTATTTTTTCAATTCTTCAGTTTTCAATTTTAATTCTTAAAATGTTTACTGAATAGGATAAAATTTAGCAGTCACTGAGTAAAAATTTTATATAAAACTTTTATTCAGAGAATTTGTTCTGTATTGATCAGTTCAATATTCTTACTTAAGTTTATATTTCTAAATTATTGTAGTTGTGATATTGTTTGTAAATATAAATAGAAGATTTATTTTTTCTTTTTAGATTTAAAGATAATCGAAAAGATGACATTTGGCTTGTTGATGTGAGTATTTAAATTTAAGTATCATTTTTGCTCTCTCCTATGCAAAGAGAATAATTTGTTTTCTTAGATATTGTTACTTGTATTTCTCCCAATATGTGTATGGTATATGTACACGTATGTATGCATATTTGTAAGTATACATTCACTTGTGTGTGCAAGTGTACATGGTGTATGTCTGTGCCTGTGAATGCCAGAGATTGACATTGTGACTTCAGTTGTTCAGCATCTTGTATAATGTAAGACATTATAATGTAAGAGTAAGGCTCTTTCACTGATGGAACTCAAGATTTTCTGTTTTGGTTAAGTGTCTTGCTCTGGGGATTCCCTGTCTCTTTTTCCAGTGGACTAAAATGTGTAATCTTAGATCTTTATATTTGAATGACCCTGAGAACTTTCAAGTTTCTGGCAAAGAAATTCATTTTTTGATGGGAGTAGGGTCATTCTAAGGGAAGCTGCAACCTTTTATAATGAAGTTGTAGGTTATATCTTAAGTAGATACATTGTGATTTCAGTATAGGCTTAACTCGTTTCTTTATTCTTTTAAGAGATTGAATTATATTAAAATAACAGTAATACCAAACATACTTTCATCCCATTACTGAGCAAAATTAAATTTGGGTCTTTGCTTTAACATGTATTAGAAGAAAAAAAAAGAGCATAACCCACAAAATGGAACAAGATAGCAGAATTGGTGACTGTTAAGGGTAGAAGATAGAGCCTGAGAAACTACTGGTTAATTCTTTCTTTTTTTATTTGTGTTTCCATAGTATCAACTTTAAAAATAAGCCTCATTTCATGAAAATACATAAATATTGTGTTAATACCATATAACTTAAGGAACTAATTAAATTGGTGATTCTGGAATTCTGAAAGGCCATGATTGTAATCAACCTGACTTGTCTCTGTGCCAAATCTATCAATGATCACCCATATTCTACCAGTGAAAACCATAGAACTAAGCAAATGCACCTACCTCTTTTAAATTTTTGTGCTAAGAACAGATGTTTTCCATGAACACAAGTTGCTTGTGATATGGTAAATGCATGTTTATTTAGTGGTTTTATCTTATATAAACGTGGACACATCTGCACAGAATTAAAGACTTACTTAATCACATTTCTATTCTAAATACCTATCAGATAGTCAGTTAAAATACTAGTTTTTGAGGTATCTAGATTCATGGGTTTTATTTTGTTATATTGCCACTAAACTATTTTGTTTGAAAAGATTAATATTACATTGCTTAAATAAATTCTTTAAATATTACGGTTGATCTTCATAGTGATGCAGCTTTTTAATGTGTTTTCTTTCCTTTTGTGTAGTTTTATGCACCCTGGTGTGGCCATTGTAAAAAACTGGAACCAATTTGGAATGAGGTTGGGCTTGAAATGAAAAGTATTGGTTCTCCAGTTAAAGTTGGAAAGATGGATGCTACTTCCTATTCTAGTAAGCTCATAGTTAATTTTTGTATTGTTCTAATAATGGAAATATTTTAATTAGAATAATTTTCGGGGTGAGTAGAAGGGATGTTTTGTCATGTAAAGATGTTTTGCCATGTATATTATTTAAATATACATTGTGAGCTAATCTTAATCATAGCATAGACATGCAAGTCATTGTTCCTAGTTGAGTCCGCATTGATGATAATATATTATAGGAGACAGCTATAGAGAATTTGAAACGTATAAGCTGAGGAAAAGGGATACAGAAATAAGTAGAAGTTTAAAAAATGGACTGAGTTAGAAAAAATGAGTGAGATTAGGAAGGTATTAAGAGTAAAAAATGAGATTAATGACTGAGTACAGAAACTGAATTAATCTGAGACAAGTCCATGTCACCCCATAAGCCAAATCTGCCTTGTTGCTAATTTTTGTAAATAGAATTATTGGACTATTTCCACAGTCATTTGTATATTGTTATGTAAACTATTTTCATGCTCCATTGTCAGAACTGAGTTGTGATAGAAACTACATGTCCCCATAACCTAATTTTTACTAGGAAGTGTCTTAAGGGAAATGATAAAAGAAGAAATTAAGCTAAGAGAAGAATGCAGTGTTGTAGTGATTTGGAAAGAGCATGACTTCAGAGAAAATAAGATTGGCACTGTGTATTGCTTATGTGTGTGACACTAAGGCCCTAAGCTTTGGCTTTATTGGTAAACATTTAATTATGATATTTCTTTTACTGGCTATTTTGAAGTTTGAAAGATGTGACATGTGTAAAATCCGTTGTGTCCACTAAGATTGGTTCCCTTGTCTTTTACGTAAAGTAGAATTATGTTGTGTGGCAATATGCATGCCTGCTATCTTTAAAACAAAACAAAAATGGGACAGGATCTTTCCCTATAGTTCAGACTGGCCTGGAACATTTTGTGATGTCCTAGGACTCATATCAGTCCTCTTCCTCAGTCTCTCAAGTACTAGGATTACAAGTATGAACCAACACACCCAGCCATTTACTGTGCATTTCTTTTTTAGGATGTCAGGTTCATGTACTTGGGGTTGAGACAGGCCCATGTTTTTTATCTCAACTCTTACGTCCTACTCTGTGGCTATGAATGAGGTACTTAACTTAATTTTAGTTGTTTTAATCTATCAGGGAGCAGTAATCTTTAAGATGATAAAGACTGTTTAATGTTTCAGATTTAAAAGCTAGTACATGTGATAATACAGAAGGAACCATGTGAAGAGTTTCCTAGGTCAGACAGTGTTTTACATTTTATCATTTGTCAATAGGGAGAAAACTCATTTGAGGGAAAGCAAATGATTTGATAAAAATATTTTTGGTAGAAGCTTGTAAGATGAAAGAGAAGAATACATACAGGAGGATAATATATATGAACTTTTATATGTATTCTGGGAGCTTAGGCTTGAATGGAAACAACAGAGCAGTGTAAACAATACTCATAGTCATTTGCAGGGCTGAAGTTATAGACGGGATAGATTGCCACTGTACTCCTAGATGTACTTGCTGAGCTATATAACACCACTGTTGTATGGCAAAGCTAGATGTTTAGTTTCTTGTTTATGTTCAAGCTGTCAGCTAACCTAAATTGGCAGTTTTTAGTTTACTGATCTTTTTGAATCAGTGATCGAGAATGTAGATGAGTTGTCAGAGCTGGGATTACTGAGTCAAATAAATTAATTTTTGAAACCTTAGAAGGAGATAAGATGGCTGGCAGGCCACTGTTGTAGAGAAGAAGGATAATATGCTTGGATTAGTGTTTAACAGGATTAGAAGAGGCTGGAGAGATAGCTCTGTGGTTAAGAGCACTTTACTATTGCAAAGGCCCTGGGTTTGGTTCCCAGCACCCACAGGGTGGCTCATATCGTCACACGTATTTACTTTTAGATGCACTCATTCACTTATCCACTTAATCAGATTTCATTTCCTAACTATTTATGAACCTCCATTCCAATCTTTAGAGATTATTGAAAAGCCAAACAAGTTCCATTAGGCCAAAAAATGCTTATAGTAAGTGCCAAAAAGTCTGGAAAGTGGCAGACTTATTGATCATTTTAATCATTTAATGGAAAATAAAATGGGGGTATAAAGAAAAGTCATTGGGAAAAATACGTACATATAATACATGCAGTGAACTTAAGTAAATATCTTAAAGATAAAACTGATGCCTCAGTGATATTTACAGTAACTCAGAAAGCTTATAGTGTCTGATCCTTTAATATTTGAAATTTAGTATTTTTGTTTGTTTTTTAATTTTTCTTTTTCTTTTATATATTAGTAAGTGACCCTATTAAAGGGGTTCTGTGATTAGGAAAAATTGCCAAATTAAGAGTTAGATATTCCTCAATGGTACAACACTCCCCTGGCAAGTGTAAAGGCAGTAATTTTTGTTTGATATTTAAAGTGAGAAAGTGTTTTAAATGCTATTAATTTGTTTATAGTTTTCTTTTTTGCCACTCTAGTTGCGACATTTTGATTTCATAGATGTGATTGTTTCAGTTTATATTTCTTGTTCACAAAGCATTGTTATATAGAGGTAGCCATAAGGAAACATGTATTTAACACATCATTTTGTGCAAACCATGTAACTTTGGGAAAGGAGAAAGAGAAACTCATATATATGGAACACTGTCACCCACCAAGTATTTTATGGTTACTTTATACACTTTGTGTAATATACTTTGTGGATATAGACCAGTGAAACTCCTCCACTTCTCCCTCCCAACTTAGAGCCCAGCCAGAACAGTAATTCATTCTTATGGATCCTGCTGTTTAATAGGCCAAACATGGTCTATTACGGAAGTAATTCTTTCATAGAAAAGTTGCAAAGTCAGCATTCATTTACCTAGAACAAAACTTAGTGAGTGTTTACTCTGTGGTAGCTTATGCCAGTTGCAGGGTCATTTCCCTATAAGATATTTAATGAGTGTTCAATATAAGCTAGCACATGCCAGACACATTCTAGACATTGGTAATATACCATTGAACAAAGAGAAACTGGGTTCTTATGAGACATTAACTACAAGGAAAACAATATCCAATAAACATAAGTAAATTACTTGTCTTTTTTTTTTCAGTGAATGCACTGTCTCCACTTTACTGTGCAGGAAAAAAATGTTCTTTTTAGTATGTTGAAAACATTGATTAGTATTCATAAACTGCTGTTTAGAGATTACAGACATAATTTTGTCTTATAATTCTCAATGCTTAAATACCGCAAGTCTTTAAATATAGACATTTTAATGGAATTTAGAGTTAAATTGATAAAGGACTGATTTTATGTTTGTTTGTTTGTTTGTTTGTTTGTTTGTTTGTTTCGAGACAGGTTTTCTCTATGTAGCCTTAGCTGTTCTAGACTTGCTTTGTAGACCAGGCTGGTATCGAACTCAGAGATCCACCTGCCTTTGCTCCCAGAGTGCTGAGATTACAGACATGTGCCACCATGCCGGGCTGGACTAATTCTTTTTTTTCAAGCCATCTGTTCATATTATTCTGACTGTAAAGTAATAAAGATTTGGCTGTTTCATAGATATCTCCTGTGCACATTGGACACTTGGATTTCTCAGTATTTGGTCTGCAAACTGTCCATCTGCATTAAGATTATCTGAGTACTCACTGTCAGCTTAGGCCCACACTGCCCTATCATATGAAAAATCTTTCAGATTGGGTCATGAGAATAGTGTTACAGGCATTTCACATACTTTTACTGCAGAACTTAAGTTGAGGATCCATAAAGTAGAGTATTTTGATAATGTATTTACATGATTTGGATTTGGTTTGAAAGAAGACTATTCGAAGCAGTCATGTAGAAATAAGAGTCTTTGACAGTAGCCTATTCTCGGTTGTAAATGTGGCTGAAACAAATGTTATCACACTCAAAAAAACAAATTCCAGTGTATAGAACTTTTGAACTGGAACTTTGAATTAGTATCATTTTTTTGTTGTTGTTGTTGTTTGAAATAGTGACAAATTTTTTGATGCAGTTTTAATTAGTAATTAGTCAAGCATGTTTTATAACATCTACACATACACAGAGATCTATTCTTCCAGGAATGAATGCTAAAAGTATTTCTTATATAGAAGTTAAATTGTATAGTTTCCCCCATCATAATATGTTTATTTCTATTGTGGAGCTCCTAAAATCCTGCTTACATTCTAACTTACATTTCGCCTTATTTTACAGTCGGGATTACATTTGCCTCACTTTCATGAACAAACCTGCACTGACTGGTATTTGTCTGGTACCATTCCTATTCTTTGTTCTTTGTCCTTTGTTAAAGGATTATGTTTGCAAATTTCCTTTCTTGACTACAAAATTTTTACACTGTGACTATAGTTCATGGTTTTTCAAACTTGTATTATTGACATTTTGGACCAGTTATTTTTTTTTTCTGGATTACTTTTTTGTGCTGTGCAGGTTGTTGGAATTTTTAGCAGCACCATATCTCTGACCTACTCTCTAGATTGAAGAAAAGCCTCTTCACCTCCCACTTCTTTCTCCTCAACCCATATGTACATTAAACCCATCTTTATTTACCTGACAGTCACTGTTTATGCCCTTTTTATGTTGGTCATATAAAGGAAATACACTCTTCCTCCCCTTCCAGTTCATAGGTCTAGCAACAAAAGGTAAATAACATGAAATGACTGATCTCACATGCCAAAATTAGAGACAAAGTTAGGCCCAGAATCTAAGGTCATAATTCTTACCCTCACCTGTCTATACTGTTGAGTTGTTATAATTTCAAGGAACAAGCAAAAAAATAGCAAACTCCATATTTTATCATGTCTGTGAATATTTAAAATTATAAAGTACCAGGGGGAGTTGTGTTACAAGCAGCTTCTATGAAGGGATTGATGTCAAGTTTATATGTGAACCATTTTTCTCTAAGTTGGAAGAAAAACAAAAACTGATTTTTGTTTCACCCTAGCCTCCTAATTTATATTTTCACTCAAACAATATTTCTAGTCTTCCAAAGTTCCGTTCTATCTGATAACAATCCACTTTTTCTTCACACAGTTATTTTGATGTATATTTAAAGGATATTAAACCATTAAATTCAGTTATAACTATTCCACCTCAGTATATATTAGCATGTCTGCCATAATGTGCCATCAGATATCACTTAGCAGTGAGGCCAGGATCAGGGGTCAGGAACTAGACCTTCAGTTATGGAGTTTTATGTGTTAGATTATGTGATAGATATTTTCCTATACATGTCTTTATTTAAAAATCCTTCTCTACACTTTCCCTCATGAGTCTTCAGGATTTTAATTTGTATACACATGTATGGGGAATATAGATCATGGAACTAGAACAGGAACCAGAAAGGGAGAGAAGGCAGTAGAAGAGGGGTAAGAACAAAATGTAATTATTATTTTGCCATTCACTCTTTACTTTTTGAGAGTATTTTCTGAAGTTAATATGTTACATTATTAATTATAAAAAAATGTCATTTTTTTCCTTTGTGAGATTTTAATACTTAAAAACACTCAGATTTATATAAACTTTTTTTCTAAGTAAAAGGCTCATGGTACGTAGTTTTCTTAGTTTAAAAGGAACTTAGAAATATTTATTCTTTTTCTTATCAAGGCATTGCTTCAGAGTTTGGAGTTCGAGGTTATCCAACAATTAAGCTGTAAGTCGAGTGTTGTATGTTTATATGTATAGTTTTAATAGTTCAGACTGTTTACATTTTATTTATTCAAGTACATTCTTTGGAGGATGAAAGTTTGGGTTCAGCCATTGTTTTTAAACCAAGTATGTGATCAAAAGTGAGAGACTACGTCTCTATATATCTTCATGTTTAAGTGTATGGTATGAAGTTAATTCAGTAAATGTGTTCTGAGTATTCACTGTGTAGCATTCACTTATAGGATGATGCATACATTTATAAATTGTGAAAGGTCTCTTCTTGAGGAGCCCCAGTATGTGTTCTGCTTTGCCACTGCAGATCACATCTAACATTTCATTCTTGTATAATTAAAGACACTAGCTTCATTAGAGAAAAGAGAAATCAGGAGAAGCAAAATCGATAGATGTTCACTTTAATCTGTGGGTATTGATCAAGTCTACTAGAGAAATTAAATTGGAGAATGATAAGGTGAGTCGAAAGAGAATTGTTTTACAATGATTTTGCTGAATTTTCCTATTATTTTCATTAATCTTATTTTCATATTGTAAGGAACTAAGCAGTTGTTTCACAGTTTTTATTTTAAGTAAACTAACCCCAATATTTTAAAACCCCAAATTTTACAATTTTGAGTGAATATATTAACCTGTTTTTTTATTGACATTATTCTTTTTTTGTTTTGTCTTTTGAAAATGCTATTCTATTACAGTATATATTAATGGTCCTTTCTCTTTGTTATGAGTTCTGTTTTTGCTTATATATTCTATCTGTACAGTTGGTTAGCTATAAATTTATGCATTGACAAGTTAAGAAAGCTATTTTTATGCCTAATTCATGATGCGTATTGGAGGTTTTGCTACCACAAAATTACACTAGTCCCTAGTCCTTTTATTTTCCACTAAGCTCTTGACTGTAAATATGCAAATCACTTTTCAGAAGGTACATACTATAACTCTACACTACCAGTTAAAATGTATCCCTGGCATGTGTATGGAGCATTGCCATTTCCTGTGCATCTTAAGTTGATGTTCCTCAGAGGATTCTGCACACTCTGCTTTACATAAATGTGCTGCTCTTAAAGCTTCTCCTTATTTGGTGTTTTGTGCATTTTAAGCTAATAC
The DNA here is from genome assembly GCF_907164565.1 of Psammomys obesus. Classification (NCBI taxonomy): domain Eukaryota; kingdom Metazoa; phylum Chordata; class Mammalia; order Rodentia; family Muridae; genus Psammomys; species Psammomys obesus. The sequence continues at coordinate 830,964 of NW_026590305.1, forward strand.
TTTATTTAATAGAGGAGGATTGAGATTAAATATAAAGGTAGTTAATTTTCAATTTTTATTTTTATTTTTAAGATTAAAGGGGGACTTGGCATATAATTACAGAGGACCACGGACTAAAGAGGATATAATTGAGTTTGCTCACAGAGTGTCTGGGTAAGTTGAAATAGCCTTTACTATATGATTTTAATATTTGAAAGAAATGTATTTTAGTAGATCACATCGGACATACATTTTAGATATTAAATGTGTTATATGCATTTTTTAAAAATTTACATTTATGTAGCATATGCAGTGAAAATCTGTAAAGGTATAGCATATTTTGTAGTTTATGTTAATTTTGTGCTTAAGGTCATTTTATGCTTAGATTTTTTTTTCTCCAATGAATTTTAATACATTTTCCAATTATTTATTACTTATACTACAGTCTCTCCTATTTATAAAGGACATACTAAGCTCCCAGCTCAACCCCCTCCCAGGGATGCTTGAATGTGCTCTTTTTTTTTTTTTTTTCTCCTCAAAAAATTGCTTGTCCTTTTAGATTTTCACTTAAAGAAATTACTTTATTCCTTTCTTTGGTATCTGGATTTCCAGTATCACCAATGTCTGTACTTTGGGTCCATTGATAAACAAAGTAAGGATTACTTGCACACAAGCCCTGTGTGATTCACTGGCTTTCTATGTACTCTTTGAGGGAAAGTAGTATACAGTAGGGTTTCCTATTACTCAGAACAGTACACAGTTTAACTTGTGGACTGTTTCCTGTGGAAGTTTTTATTTAGTATTATCAGACCATAGTTGTTTTGAATAATTAGAAATATGGGATATGGGGTTGGAGAGATGGCTCAGTGGTTAAGAGTGCTGTCTGCTCTTCCAAGGGACCCGGGTTCAATTCCCAGCATCCACATGGCAGTTCACAACTGTCTGTAACTCCATTTCCAAGGGATCTGACACCTTGACACTGATCCGAATAAAATAAAATTAAATAAATTATTTTTTAAAAATAACGAAATATGAGATATGCAATTAAAAGAATCAGTCTAGCAACTTCGTGAATCTTAATTTTTTTAAATATTTTCTTATGTTGTAATGCCATATATCAATTTATATATTGCTTGTTCTGTAATTTCAGAGTCTTGAAAGAAGCACAGAATGTTACTGCTCTTTTAAACTTGGGATTTCATGGTTTTTTTTAATTTTTAAAATTTTTTTAATATTAGTTACAGTTTATTAACTTTGTATCCCAGCTGTATCCTGCTCCCTCATTCCCTCCCATTCCTACCCTCCCTCCCTGATCTCCTCTCTGCCCCTTTCCAAGTTCACTGATAGGGGAGGACCTCCTCTGCTTTCATCTGACCCTGGTTTATCAGGTATCTTCAGGACTGGCTACAAAGTCCTCCTCTGTGGCCTAGCAGGGCTGCTCCTCCCTCGGGTTGGGGGGGGCAAAGAGCCCCCCCATTGAGTTCATGTCAGAAATAGATCCATATTTATCACCCTGCACAAAATTAAAGTCCAAGTGGATCAAAGACCTCAACATAAAACCAGACACACTAAATCAGTTAGAAGAAAAAGTGGGGAAGAGCCTAGAACTCATTGGCACAGGAGATAACTTCCTGAACAGAGCACCAACAGCACAGACTCTAACATCAACAATCAATAAATGGGACCTCATGAAACTGAAAAGCTTCTGTAAAGCAAAAGATATTGTTGTCAGAACAAAACAACAGCCTACAGACTGGGAAAGGATCTTCACCAAATCTATATCTGACAGAGGGCTGATATCCAGAATATATAAAGAACTAAAGAAATTTAAAAGCAACAAATCAAGCAATCCAATTAAAAAATGGGGTACAGAACTAAACAGAGAATTCACAGTAGAGGACTACAAAACAGCAGAGAAAAACTTAAAGAAATGCTCAACCTCCTTAGCCATCAGAGAGATGCAAATCAAAATGACCCTGAGATTTCACCTGACACCCATCAGAATGGCTAAGATCAAAAACTCAAGTGACAACACATGCTGGAGAAAGGGGAACCCTCCTCCATTGCTGGTGGGAATGCAGACTTGTACAACCACTTTGGAAATCAGTCTGGCGCTTTCTCAGACAATTAGGAATAGTGCTTCCTCAAGATCCAGCTATACCACTTCTAGGCATATATCCAAAAGATACTCAAGTACACAACAAGGACATTTGCTCAACCATGTTTGTAGCAGCTTTATTTGTAATAGCCAGAACCTGGCAACAACCCAAATGTTCCTCAGTTGAGGAATGGATACAGAAATTGTACTTTTTCACAATGGAATACTACTCAGCTAAAAACAAGGAAATCATGAAATTTGCAGGCAGATGGTGGAAACTGGAAAAGATCATCCTGAGTGAGGTATCCCAGAAGCAGAAAGACGCACATGGTATATACTCACTTATATAGACCTATAAGATAGGATAAACATACTGAAATCTATACACCTAAAGAAGATAAACAAGAAAGAGGACCCAGGGTAAGATGATCAGTCCTCACTTAGAAAGACAAATGGGATGGACATTGGATGTAGGAGAAAACAAGTAAAAGGACAGGAGCCTAAATTTGGGATTTCATCCCTAGTTTGTAGCACTGAAAATTTTTTTTTTAATGCAGCTAAATTAATTTTCTTTACCATCACTGCAAAGTGTTCTGGCAGTATTTGCTTAGCAAGTTACATAGTTAAAACCCAGTAAAGCATTTGCATCAAACTACAAATATTTTACTTGTTGCTGATCAGGAAGTAGATCCTTCTACAATCAGTTTTTGCTGATTTGAAGAAACATCTATGTCTTGCTAATGTGTAGAGAATATCAGTGTTTATAATTACATTTGTAATATGTTTATATATATCTTTTTTAAGAACGTTTGTCAGATCAATTAATCTATATTGTTCTAGACACTTTGTTAACTTGGCAAGATATATTAGTAATTATAAATAGCTTGAGGTTAAAACAGGATAGGTTTGTTGTATAAAGTTATTCCTCAAAATATTTGTGTAGATGCACAGAATTAGAAATTATCTTTGTTAGAGTTTGTGATGGTTACATGTGTAATTTCAGTTGTATTTTCTCATTGTGATTCTATATTTCTCTTCATTTGTGAATAAATAATTTTAAATACATATATTGGAGGTAAATAAGGCTAGTGGTATGCACTTGACTCTCCTGTGGCTTCAGGTAGCTTTATGTTTGGCAGTTATTGAATGCAGTTTTCTCTACCCCTAAGAGGGGATTCTCCTGATGAGAGAATGCCTCTGGAGTAGGGAAGATTTCATAACTCAGTTGTAGAGTTGCATCACTTACTGGTTAATTGCAAAGGACTGAAGCAAAGACTAGGGAGACTGATGCAATGACTTTAAGAACTGTGTTTTGAAAGTGTTCCCTTTTTGCAAAATAGGTTTTTTTCATTTTGTAAGTTTTGTGGACTGAAAGTATGCTAATCTATACCATATTTAAAAGAAAAAAACATTTATTTCTTAACTGTTTTATAAATGATATGTTTTACAGTAACCTTTAGTGTAACTCATTTATCCATTTGTTTTTGAAAATGACTGTACAATAAATTTTGTAGGATAGTTTTCTTCAGTGGAAAGTTTTGGTGTCTTTAAAAACTCAGTTATGTTATGAAAACATGTTTTAGTTTTAATTCCAGGTGGGGGATGTGGGGCTGATTTCAGGTTGTCCACAGCGCAAAGTATTTGCTTCATGCAGACTCTGAGAGGGGCTGTTTGCCAGCTGCATATAGTTTACTTCTGAGGACTCTGGAGAGGGAATAAAGGCCAGAACCTAGAAAAAAAGAGGGCTCCAAGAAAGAAGGCTGCTGGTGCTTCCCCCTGCTGCTCCTAGTTGCTGTTGATGCAGTTTGAAAAAAAGTCAGAAATACCATGTAAGGAAGATTGGACTTGCCCCAAAGAAACCAATGACCCTAACCAGGAGGAAGTAACTAAAAAGAGAACTCCACCCTCCTCTCCCCACTTACCTTTTTTTCTCTCCTACCTGGTGTTGAGGAATTGGAAGGAATTGGGGTAGAGTCCAAACTTGCTTCATGATATCTTCAAGTTCTTCTTCTCATCAAAGTACAGCAGCAGCAGCCAGGAGCAGCAGGGGGTAGTTCTTAAAGACACCAAAACTTTCCACTACAGTTTTCTCTTTGTGCTAGTGTAACTATTGCTTCCATAATAGTCATATAAATAGTCATATAAATTGGAAGCTTGGTGCTTTGACTTCTATATGGTACTTAAGTATGTAATATTTAAATTGACACATATTATGTAAACATTAACTCTTGTTGAATCCTGGGATACTGTTTCATGATCTGTTTCTGTAAATCTGCTTTTGAAAATGAAAGAATTCTCAGGTGGATTGTCTTGCTTTTAGCCAAGGACTATAAATGTGTGATCATTCTGTGTCTCACTGATTAAAAATATTATTGATGATGTCTAAAACGATGTATTTGAAACTGGCAGATTTAATTTTGGCTACTACATACAGTGTTACTATGTAGTACACAAACACTGCAGGCAGAAATTTTACTTGGGTGGGTTTGGTGATGTACTTAAGTACAGATAATATATTGCTAAAATGTTAAACACAGTCAGCTGTCACATAAATAAGAATGAATTGTGTGCTATCTTTAGTTTATACTCACTTGTTATGTTTTCACACAGGGCTCTAATTCGGCCTCTTCCAAGTCAACAAATGTTCGACCATGTACAGAAGCGGCACCATGTATTTTTTGTTTATATTGGTGGAGAATCACCCTTGAAAGTATGACATTATCTTTTTCTTGCACATGAACATGTTGTAATTTTATTTGCTGTATTGCTATGATTTTTCTGAAACTTTAAAGCAAAATATTTTGGCTTATCTAAGTATTTTTCACAATGAAAACACTTTCTTTCATCTCTTACTAAATTTGCAATTAAGAAATTAAGTAAAACTTGGGTAAACATTGCCTGCCTTAGTATTTTTTACTGTTACTGACCAGGTTATTTAATTTGCATCACTTTTGCATACTTTCAGTGAAAGACTGAAAACTACAGTGCAAACATTACCTTTTTAAAGTAAAACATTGTACCTAAGTTTATTTAATGTGTATGTGTATTTATGCATGCCTTTCCTTTTGTTATCACCATCATCATTCATCATTGCTAATCTCTGTTAATAAACCTGAATCAACTTTGTATTATAATTCATCAGCTATTTTTGAAGGGGAAGATAGAATCACTTAGTTGGAATGGTGGTTTGCCTTCACAACATTGCATTTGGTTATAGTTTCTTCTTTTACTAAAAGGAAATATGCTAGGAAATTCTTATACTGCTTCTAGATAGCTTTAACTATTAAATGAGTAAATTTTGGTGTTTGATATTTAAGATATCTTTTTTTCTTTTTGAACTGTCATAGGAGAAATACATAGATGCTGCTTCAGAGTTAATTGTGTATACATACTTCTTTTCTGCGCCAGAAGATGTGATTCCTGAGGTAATATTTAATATTTGATTTAATGATAATTTATTCTTAAGAATTATGATTTGATTTTACATGTCAGATTTATTTGTAATGTTGTATGAAAAGAGAAATTTTTATTATTGATGTCATACTGTTTATAATTCATGAACCAAGTCTTCCACGATCGTGGCGCTTAGAGATTGTAGTTACATTAGTGATTTTTTTTTCTCTGAAATAATACTGATAAGCAGTGATACGCATCAAACCCCAAAGATGTTTTTAAGTTGTAAGTTATGTGTATGACGCAAAATTCAGTCTTCTCCTGGCCCTTCACACCTAGTAGTAAGTAAATATTACAAAAACAATATTCCAGAGATGATACCAAAAGTATATGGACAGTGTGAGAGATGGGATATGTAGGGATAGACAACTGTTTACATTTTTGATCAAAAAAAATAAAGAAAGATGAAAGTAGGTATGTCTGAATAGAAAATATTTGAACTGAAATCTGCCTGATGTGAAAGAGCCTCACAGAGGTCTATGGATAGAATGTATCAGAAGCAAGGAGGAGATAATACAGAGGCCCAAGGCTGGAGTATACCTTGCATATCTAGAAAATACCACAGTAGCCAGTGATCCTATAGTGCAGTGAGAAAGGGATAGAAGCAAGCAGAAGACAGTTCTTATTGTGTATATTACAGCGTATATTAGGTTGAAGTTCATAAGAAGCTCAAATTGTTCATTTGAAAATGCTGAAAGCACAGTACATTGGTCAAGTGTGAAAGATGCAGAGATGAGTTGACCTTTAAGATTGGGAGTCAATAAGCAGGAGAATATGAAATCACTCTAGTACAATGGTTCCTCTAGTGCAATGGTTCTTAACCTTCCTAATGCTGCAGCACTCTAACACAGTTCACTCTTCATGTTGTTGTAACCCCAACCATAAAATTATTGCCATTGCTACTTTGTAACTGTAATTTTGCTACTGTTATGAGTCATAAAATGTAAGTATCTATTGTGCAGAATATCTGATATACAATCCTCATGAAATGGTAGTTCGACCCCACAGGGGTTGCAACCCAGAGATTGAGAACCACTGCTCTGTGTTTTTATGTTACAGTGGCAATTCTGAAATGATTTCAGCTTGTTGAAGAACCTCTATTTTTGTCAATATAAATCTATTCCAGTTTACCTAGTTTGATATAAGACATTTTTTTCATTGCAGATAAGGTTCATACCCTTAATTTGTCATTTCTCCTTTTTTAGATATAAGTATTAATATTTTACATTTTAGGGTCAGATCCCTCCATTTGGATGTACAGGTGTGTGGTTGGGGGCACATTCAAATAATTGTGTAACCACTACCTCTTTGAAGCTGTAAACTAGCTGGACAGGAAGGGATCTGCTTTCAGGGAGGGATCTGAAAACATTCAGATACAAATTTTGGCTGAACTTAAGATTGTATTCTTTTTTTTTTTTTAAGTCTTTTGTAGTAGTAGGTGGTGGTGGTGGTGTGTGTGTGTATATGTGTATTTCCTAGTTTCTTTCAATGCTTTTGAAATTGTAGGTACTTGTTTTAGAAAATAAAAATTGCTAATAATGATTGTTATTAAAAGCCTGTAATTATTACATTACCAAATCAATAAATGGCACAGACATCTGAAAGATATTAGATAAGACTTATTTTATCTGGGGCTGGGCAGTTATTTCCCTCTTAAACTAAACTTTATCTCTAAGGCTGGTATCGTATACCAATTGCTCTAATAATTCCTATCTAGGCTATTTCCCATCCATAATCCAAAAATATGTGCACATGTTCCTCATCTGGGCTGCTTTCCTCCATTCATGCCAGATCATTAGAACAGTTCCTCTCGACTATGTGGTTCTTTCCCTATCCCAGGGCTGCTCTCCTTTTCCTGTACCTGTTTCCTCCTCCCATGATCCTCTCTCCTCAAAGCCCTTGAACCTTAGCTCTGCCTCTCACTTCTGCCCTGCCCAGGCTTCGGCATTTTTTATTAACCAATCAACTTTAAATTTGGTAGAGCAAGGTTTATACAACAAGGGCAGGTGTACATGAGAATGCGCTCCTAAGAGACAGCAGGGAGTCTCCAGGAACAAAATAAATAATAATCAAATACAAAGTACCAGGTATTAATTGAATTGCTAGGATAAAACTTAAAATTTTTTATGTTTTTCTGCAGTATGTGACACTGAAAGAAATTCCTGCTGTGCTTGTTTTCAAAGATGACACTTACTTTGTTTATGATGGTAAGTTCCAAAGCTTTAATTCACATAAAGCCTTTCATAATTAAAACATTGTTATGTGGAGGCATTTATAAAAGATTTTGTAAGTGTTGCCACTTACAAAGTGTAGCATTTGATACAATAATCTTTTAACCCTTCAGTTGTTTTTCCATCAATGTACTTTAGTTGCTTCCAGTGATTCGTGTGTGTGTGTGTGTGTGTGTGTGTGTGTGTGAAAATATTTGCCACTTTAAGAAAAAAACAGTATTCAGTTTCTATACATTAAAATGTTCAGACTTAGTTTTAGGAGGATAGTTAACTTTCATCACACACAGATAAAAAATCCTCAGCAGAATGGAACTCTTATACCTTCTTTAGGTATTTCTCCCCCTATCAGAAAATACTTCCTAGAAGTAAATATGTCATTTAATATACATTTTATTTTGATGTCATCCATATATCATAAAAAGAGTGACATAATAAAACCCTAATACTCACAGTAATATTAAATGGTTAACAGGACCTTACTACAGTTGCTTCAGTTTTATTGTTTCTCTTTTGAAGCATTGTAAAGCAAATTCTAATGACATTTTGTCACTATGTTTTATTATCCTTCTTTTTAAAAACAGAGGCTTTATTTGTAGTTAACCACTTGGTTGTTGGGCCACTTAATAAAAAAAATATTTTCATTGTTTTAGTAAAGGAACATGTTTTGATATTTTGTCATATTTGATATTTTGATATATTTTGATAACAGCTGAGAAAACTAAGCATCTCTATTTTTTAATGTGTATAATTGAACTAACTTTAGTTCTTGATATATACTTATCACTACTGCATGCAGTTACTATATATTAGATGTACTGTGTTATCTACTTAATGTTGCATTGTCATGTTATCCTTTAAATAATTTATGGAGTAGATAGTATGGCAGATACATGAATATCCTACATCACTAGAATGTTAGGTAAGGAGATCTATACAATGATACATCAAGTCTGTTCATAGGCTTATTCATTCAAAGGATAGTTATTGAATGTTTACATTTATCACCAAACAGTCAAATAAACTTGAGAGGAACTTGTGCACATAAAAATAGTAGAAAGGAGAGAATCCCTGTATGTATCTTCTTTACCTACCTTATTTTTTTATCATGGAACTGCTACTAGAAGTGCTCAGTGTATACTTGATCATTGCTGCTTTTTTTTTTTTTTTTTTGTATTTTTAAGGTAAAGTGTTTTCATTTTTCTCCCAAGTGAAAATGTCTAGCAGATGTTTCTTCTGCTACTGATTATTTATGAATCTTGAAACCTAAGATACTATTACAGAAATATTTTTTCTAAAGAGTTTTAAATTTATCATGTTGTATAATCTTTAGGAAATTTGCTGTTGGCATGGAATGAAGATTCTGATCCAATAATCAACTTGTAGTTTTAAATTCAGTTTTCTAATTTCTAAATCTAGCTCTATTTAAAAATTGGCACTTATTCTATAGGTTTGATTGCTTAAAAACAGTTTATTTAGACCTTTACTTTCAGTGTTCTCTTCATGCATTGTCATGTTTCCAAAAGCATTTAAGAACTATATTTTTAATCAGGCAAAGAAATTACAGTACAAAGTACCTGCAGTGATAGGAACCAGGTAACACCTTCACCAGGCTGTCATTGTAGGGGCATATGTTTTCATTTGATCATTTTGTCACTATCTTTTCAATTCTGTTTTTCAAATGAATATTCAGGTTATAATAACTGTTTGCTATAGTTCTTTTTAAACATATAAATGGACTTTCTCAACATGTTGCAAAAAATATTCAGTTTTGATTTGGGGCATTTTAATTACTTTTTTATTTGAATTATTCTTTGCTAATTTTAGTGATGCTATAGTAAATAATTGCTTTGTTCATTAATCCTTTTCTAAACTACCTAAAAACCAGCTTAAGGTTTTATAATTATAATACTGTGTTAGGTATTAATTATTTTGCTGGATTGAGACATTACAGCCATCTTTTATTCTGATGTATTTTATTTGCTTTGTTTCAAGAGTATGAAGATGGCGATCTGTCTTCGTGGATCAGCAGGGAGAGGTTTCAGAACTACCTTACTATGGATGGCTTCCTTTTGTATGAACTTGGAGAGACAGGTAACAAGCATATGGCCATTCCTTTTCATTTCAGAAATTTTCTTTAATTGAATGTTTATTTACTGGTTCTTTTGGAACTGAATTTCCTAATTAAAGTAGACTTATGTTTGCTAATTCTGCTTTCTAAGAGCTGAGACTTATAATACCACAGATATATACTTTGATATGAGGATCTGTGTAGATAAAGAAGGTTTACTAACAAGCAATGGTAATGATAAAGACAAGGAGCCTAGATGATTCAGGAATGCAGGAAAACAAAACCAAACAACCAAACCAAAAACCATGAAGCTTCAAGTTAAAGTGAAGCCTTCTCACAGTCTTCTCACTGTTAACTTGTGAGAGGAAATCAGTCATATTATTCATTAAGGTCATATGGTAGAAAATGACAAAACAGGAAAATAAATAGAAATATATAAAAGTTAACTACACATAGAAAGTTTAAAAGTTATAAGAAGCTTACTTTTTAAATGAATATTGTATAAACTTAGAAACAATTAAAAGTAGGACATCTGTGTTGTTACCGCATGTGTTTGCTCTCAGTTTCATGACCATGGAATGGAAATTCAGCTATAGGGAAAAGGCATTTGAAAGTTAAATAAAAACAATAAAAATTAAGCACTGAATAGTACATGAAATAATTTCAAAAAATGAAATAATCCTTATAGGCTGATGTTTTTATAACAGTTAGTTGAGTAATCTTATATAATTATAGATGTATTAGAAATGTATTATGCAGGGTGAGACTAGGAAAAGCATCAAAATAATGTTCAGTGATACTATTTTTTTAACTTAATCCTACATTTGTGTTCCTTCCCCAAGTGAAATAATTCCTCAGTATGTTTAGGTATATAAATTCATTCAACTTTCCTCATAAGTCTGAAACATTTGCTGTCCTAAAATGGGAGTCTCCTGAAGTTCAGTTACATAGGTAGTAAACAGTGGTGTCTCACATTTGTTCTCCCAGGGCTTGGTACAATGCTGAGAACATAGCATCTTCAGCCCACATCAGCACCACCAGAACACTGCTGTTCTGTTATTGCATCATTCTGTCCTCCTGAACATTATCAGTAGGCATGTAATTTACTGTTTTACTTACACTTCCAGAACAGTGTGTCACTCAATTTGATTCTATATGCCATTACTAATGAAATTATAACAGGAAATGGCTATGCAAAAAATATTTCCTTAGTGTTATAAACTACTGTTTTTTTGTTTATTTGTTTGTTTTTGTTTTTATCTACAACAATTTTTACTAAACTTTTAAAAATCTGTCTTTATGGTGTAGTTTTTGAAAGAATACTTTGTTGGGCTGTTGGGTGCATAAAACAATTTTAGTAGAGAAATCATAACAAATTTATTATTATTTACCTCCTAGAGGTAGAAGAAATGTCTCATTTGCAGTCAACTAATTCACTGGTCTATAACTGCAAATATTGTATTGTATCATAATATGTTGTACTCACTTCGGCAGCACATGCACTGAAATTGGAATGATACAGAGAAGATTAGCATGGCCCCTGCGCAAGGATGACACGCAAATTCATGAATCGTTCCATATCTTTAATTGATCTGTGTTTGTGAAAATTTAATTGTGACAAAAAAATTAAAAGCATAATATGTTGGCTTAATTTTGTGTAACATGTAAATAATAATTGGATTTAAATAAAGTCTAGCAACATATTTTGAAAGTTCCCGGTTACAGCAGACTTAATATTTGACAAGTATGTGTAATGTGCATTATGTCATTCTCAGTTCAAGGAAATGAAAGATATTATTCTTAATTTCAGGAAAGCTTGTGGCCATTGCAGTTATTGATGAGAAAAACACATCACTTGAGCATACCAGGTATAGTTGCTTTGAAACAGATTTAAGCTTCAAATGTCATCTAGATCAGCTTTGTGTAGTCTCCATAGAGTGTCTTGCAGATGTTATAACGGGATAATTAAACTTTTTCATTGAAGAGGTGAAATATTTATATATTTGTTCTTCTACAGATTAAAGTCGATTATTCAGGAGGTTGCTAGAGATTTCAGAGACCATTTCCATAGGTATGTGCATGTGTTCTAAAAGGGTGTCTTTGTTTAATTTGGCATTACAGTGCAGTAAATCAAAAGTAGTAAGATAAGTTGAATATCCCTAATCTCTAAAATTTAAATCTGACATCTGAGGTGTATAGGCTCTGACACGACAGTAAGAAAATTCCACGCCTGCTTTCCCATGATAGTAGTTAGAACACAAAGTCACTTTTAAAGGATTTTGTGAAATTTCCTTCAGTATATGTGAATAAGGTATATATGAAGGAAAAAATTCTGTACTTAACATTTGGGTCCCTGCACTAGGGAGTTCATTGTTTATGTGCAAAATTTTCAGAAATGTCATGGCCCCAGGCTTTTCAGATAAGAGAGTCCATATGTTATACTTTGAAAGGTGAATCAAGAATTGAATGACCTAGAGCTTCTGGTCAGCATGAAGATATATCCGTGCCGCATCTTACAAGTTAGAGAAGGACCCATTTCTGCTTTCTGAGAGTATTTGACATGTATTTTTATGGTAGGAAAATATGCACAAAAATTTGCTAATTAGAAACAATTTAAATGAACAGTCACATGCCTAATAAGTCATTGTAGCAAAAACTCAAAATAATTAATGGAATGTAAAATTTTACTTGGGAATAAGAATTTTTGCTGTATTTCAAATTTTTGTGCTTGTTGCTGCTATCAAAAACAGCAATAGAAACTTTCAGGATTTATTATTTTCATATTTCAAATTTACCAAAACTTCATTGTACAATTCTCATGGTTCGTAGTAGCTGACCTCTTCTGAGTGATCCTGTTTCACAGTAAATCAGCTTTCCTTAAATCTATTTTACTTGTAGCACATTTCTTTCCCTGCCTTTAAACATGTATAATGAGGTAAAATATCCAGGGTTTGTTGTTGTTGCTTGTGTAATTTGCTTATCAAAACCCAGTAGAACACACTGTTATGTACATATAGGGATTTCCATGTTCAGTATTGAAAGTTTTTGTACTTACCAAGTTTTGGTTTATGCTGTGTACCTTTTTTCTTTTAATCTAATATTGAGGTCTTTTTCTTCTTTTTCTTTGTTGTTGCTTGTGTCTTACAGAGATTTTCAGTTTGGCCATATGGATGGAAATGACTATATAAACACCTTGCTTATGGAGTAAGTAAAGTATTGATGGTTTTGCTAGCAATTTTTTTCCACTTTGATATTTCCAATTTTGAGAAATGGGGAGCAACTTAATTAGCTAGAAAAAACGCACTTGTCATTTTCTGATGCTGACGTTCTTTCATTAAATGTCTTATTTTATAAATTGTGTATTTTGAATTTGAGATTTAATTCTCTTTACTATAGATTATTTCCCACTTCAACATTATAACTTACAATGTTCTCAAATCATTCTACAATGTGTATATTTGTAGTTTTTCATAATACATACTTTAATAGGTAATTGTGGTCTCATAAGTTTGTTCACTGGTAGAGGCACTTGCTCACAGGCCTGACAACTTGAGTTTGATCCCCGTATGCTACAAGTTGACAGGAGAGCCCCAATTTCTGAGACTTGGCTGGCTTCCACATACAATTATTGAAGATACTTGAAGTAATTGACACTAGTATCTTTTCTTTTTTTTTAATTTATTGATTTATTCACTTTATATCCCAATCATAGCCCCCTCCTCCTCTCCTCTCAATATCACCCTTCCCTCCTTCTTCCCCCTTCCCCCTCCCCTATTCCTCAGAAAACGGTAGCCTCACCAGCAACAACAACCTACTCCAGTTCATCAAGTTGAATTAGGACTGAACGTATCCTCTTCCCCTATGTACTGGTGAGGCAGCCCCACCATGGGGAAGTGATCAAAAAGCAGGCAATAGAACCCATGTCAGAGAACGTACCCACTCCCTTAACTAGGGAACCCACATGAAGCCTGAGCTTCCCATCTGCTACATCTGTGTAGGGGGCCTAGGTCCAGTCCATGCATATCTTTTGTTGGGTGCTTCAGTCTTCACAAGCCCCTCTGGGCCCTGGTTAGTTGGCTCTGTTGGTATTCTTGTGGAGCTCCTCTCACTTTGAGGTCCTTCTGTCCTCCCACCCCCAACTTTTCTACAAGACTCCCTGTGCTTCACCCAGGCTGTGAGACTCAGCATCTGTTTTGATCTCCTTATGAGAGGCTCCAGCCTCTCATAAGACAGTTATGCTAGGCTCCAATGTGCAAGCATAGCAGAATATCATTAATAGTGTCAGGGGTTGCTCTCTCCCATGGGGTGAGTTTCAGGTTGGGCCAGGCATTGGTTGGACTTTCTCTCAATCTCTGTTCCATCCTTATCCCTGAACAACTTGTAGGCAGAGTAAATTTGGGGTTGAAGTTTTTGTGGCTGGTTGGTGTTCCCCTCCCTCCACTAGGAGTCCTGTTTCGTTAAAGAGTATTTATTTCAAATTCAAAACTACATTGACTTTGAATGAATTTTAATTGTTTTTACCCCCCATTCTCTCCCTTTCTCCCCCACATTTCCCTCTGAAACACTTCTTTTTTTAATTTTAATTTTTTATATTAATTACAGTTTATTCACTTTGTATCCCAGCTGTAGCCCCCTCCCTCATTCCTTATCAATCCCACCCTCCATACCCGTCCCCAAATCCACTGATAGGGGAGGTCCTCCTCCCCCTCCATCTGACCCTGGCCTATCAGGTCTCATCAGAACTGGCTGCACTGTCTTCCTCTGTGGCCTGGTAACGCTGCTCTCCCATCAGGGTGAGGTGATCAAAGAGCCTGCCACTGAGTTCATGTCAGAGACAGTCCCCACTTGGATACTGAGCTGCCATGGGCTACATCTGTTCAGGGGTTCTAGGTTATCTCCATGCATGGTCCTTGGTTGGAGTATCAGTCTTAGAAAAGACCCCTGGGCCCATATTTCTTGTATTTCTTACTCTCCTTATGGATCTTCTGTTCCCCTCCAGATCTTACTACCTCCCTCTTCGTTCATAAGCTTCCCTGCACTCTGCCCAAAGTTTGGCTATGAATTTTAGCATCTGCTTTGATATGCTATTGGTGTCAAAGAGTCTTTCAGAGGCCCTCTGTGGTAGGCTCCTGTCCTGATCTCTTGTTTTTTCCCTCTTCCGATGTCTATCCTATTTGCCTTTCGGAGTGAGGATTGCTCTTCTTACCCAGGGTTGTCCTCCTTGATTAGCTTCTTTAGGTGTATAGATTTTAGTATGTTTATTCTATATTCTATGTCTGATATCCACTTATAAGTGAGTATATACCATGTGTGTCTTTCTGCTTCTAAGATACCTCACTCAGGATGAGATCCCACCATTTTTCTGCAGATTCCATGATCTTGTTTTTAATTGATGAGTAGTATTCCATTGTGTAAATGTACCAAAATTTCTGCATCCATTCCTCAGTTGAGGGACATCTAGGTTGTTTCCAGATTCTGGCTATTATGAATAGAGCTGCTATGAACATGGTTGAGCAAATGCCCTTGTTGTGTACTTGAGCATCTTTTGTATAATTACCTAGGAGTAGTATAGTTGGATCTTAAAGATCCAACTATATTGGATCCTAATTGTCTGGAGAAAGCACCAGATTAATTTTAAAAGTGGTTGTACATGTTTATATTCCTACCAGCAGTGGAGTAGGGTTTTCCTTTCTCTACATCCTCTCCAACATGTTTTGTCACTTGAGTTTTTTATATTGGCTATTCTGATAGGTGTCAGGTGAAATCTCAGGGTCATTTTGATTTGCATTTCCCTGATGATTGAGGGCATTGAACATTTCTGAGTTTTTCTGCCGTTCTGTATTCCTCTACAGAGAATTCTCTGTTTAGCTCTGTACCCCATTTTTTTAATTGGATTACTTGATTTATTGCTTTTTAACTTCTTGAGTTCTTCATATATTCTGGATATTACAGAAGCTTTTCATTTTCATGAGGTCCCATTTATTGATTCTTGATCTTAGAGCTTGTGTTGTTAGTGTTCTGTGCAGGAAGTTGTCTCCTATGCCAATGACTTCCAGGCTCTCTTTGATCCACTTGTACTTTAGTTTTGTGCAGGGTGATAAATATGGATCTATTTGCATTTTTCTGCATGTAGACATCCAGTTGGACTAGCACCATTTGTTGAAGATACTGTCTTTTTCCCATTGTATGCTTTTTTGTTTTTCCATTGTATGGTTTTTCATTTCTTCCTTGACCAAGTTGTCATTCAGTATAGAGTTGCTTAGTTTCCATGTGTGTAGGCTTTTTGCTATTTCTGCTGTTGTTGAGGTCCAGTTTTAGGCCATGGTGGTCTGATAGGATACAAGGGATTATTTTGATCTTTTATCTATTGAGGCTTGCTTTGTGCCCAATTATATGGTCAATTTTTAGGAATGTTCCATGAGGTGCTGACAAAAAGGTATACTCATTTGAGTTTGGGTGAAAAGTTCTGTAGACATCTATTAGGTCCATTTGATTCAGGACCTCTAAAAGTGTCATTATTTCCCTATTTAGCTTCTGTCTAGATGATCTGTCCCTTGGTGACAGTGAAGTGTTGAGTTTTTCCCACTATTAAGGTGTTGGGATTGATGTGTGATTTAAGGCTTAATAATGTTTCATTTAGGAATGCAGGTGCTCTTATATTTGGGGCATAGGTGTTCATGATTGTGATGTCCTCCTGGTGGATTTTTCCTGTAAAGGAAAAGAAGTGTCCCTCCTTGTCTTTTTTTTATTAATTTTGGCTGATAGTCTATTTTATTAGATATTAGGATAGCTACTCCAGCTTGTTTTCTAGGTCCATTTGCTTGAAAAACATTTTTACAGCCCTTTACTCTAAGGTAGTGTTTATCTTTGTTGGAGAGGTGTGTTTCTTGAATGCAACAGAATGTTGGATCCTGTTTCTGCAACCATTCTGTTAGTCTGTCTTTTTATTAGAAAATAGAGTCTGTTGATGTTCATAGATAATAGTGAGCAATGAATGTTATTTTCTTTTATTGTGTAGTTGGTGGAGTTACTGTGTGTCTATGCTTGTTTTCTTTTAATATTTTTTGTGAAGCTACCTATATCCTGTGTAGTTGTTTTCATTGGATTGAAGTTTTCCTTCTAGTATCTTCTGTAGGGCTGAGTTGCTGTGTAGATATTGTTTAAGTTTAGTTTTGTCATGGAATATTTTGTTTTCTCCATCTATGTTGATTGAAAGCTTTGCTGGGTATGGTAGTATCTGTGGTCCCTTAAAGTCTGCATGATGTCTGCCCAGGCCCTTCTGGCTTTCCTAGTTTCTGTTGAGAAGTCTGGTGTGATTCTGATAGGTCTACCTTTATATTACTTGACCTTTTTCCCTTGATGCTTTTAATATTTTTTTCTTTGTTCTATAGATTTAGTGTTTTGACTATTATGTGATATGAACTGTTTCTTTTCTGGTCTAGTCTATTTGGTGTTCTGTAGGCCTCTTGTATGTTTATGAACATCTCTTTAAGTTGGGAAAATTTTCTTCTATGATTTTCTTGAAAATATTTTCTGGACCTTGGAGCCTGGAATCTTCTTTTTTATCTATTCCTATTATTCTTAGATTTTGTCTTTTCATGGCATCCTTGATTTCTTGCATGTTTGGTGTTTGGAACTTTGCCAATTTTACTTTTTTTTTTTTTGAGAGAGAGAGAATTATCAATTTCTGCAAGTGTATATTCAGTACCTGAGATTCTCTCTTCCATCTCTTGTATTCTATTGGTGATGCTTACGTTTGTGGTTCCTGATCTTTTCTCTAAGTTCTGCAGCTCCAGGGTTTTCTCTGTTTGTATTTTCTTTATTGATTCTAATTCTCTTTTCATCTCTTGCACCATTTCCTTCTTCTATTTGAATGTGGATTCCTGTCTTTCCATGCCACTAATTGTGCCTCTGCCCATGTCTCTATTTGTTTGACTGTAGTTACCTGTACTTCTTTGAGAGCTTTGTTCGTTTCCTCTTTATGTGTTTCTAATAACTGGATAAGCATAGCTTTAAAATAATTTTCTTGTGTTTCAAAATATCCATTGATTTTTTGGGGTTGCTGGTGAAGCCATGATGTCCTGATTTTTGTTCGATGTATTCTTACGCCTACCTCTAGACATCCACTTATCCATTACCTTCACTGTTTGTCCCTGGAGTCTGTACTTCAGACTGGGTCTTTTTCTGGTTCTGGTGTCAGGGAAAATGAGAGAGGTCCACAGATTTGAGAGTGTGTGTTGGTATTTCAGCTGTAGCTAAGAGAAGAAGGTCGCAGTGAAGGTGCACAAGTGCGGGTGAGCAAGTGCAGGTGTGTGCGTGGAAGTGTGCCTTGAAGGACAGGGTGCTAGAGAGTGTAGATGCCTAGAATGTGGGTTGGGAGGGTGCAGGCACAGGAGGGGTTGTGGGCTCTGGCGCTGTTCACAGGCACAATGCGCATGCGTAGGTTCCCTGAATACCTCAGTGACCTACAGGCCTGTCATACTGTCCTCCTGGTATTCAGATCTGTGTGGGCTCCAGTAATTGTTTGCCTAGACTCCACTAGTAGACCCACAGAACAGAGGCTTCAGTGTTGAGAATGCTGTCTCAAGAATGCCTACGTTGCCCACAGTGGGGTTATGGGTAGGAGGGATCTGATGCCTGGCTGATAGCGTAGAGGGACCCTGGATCTGGGGCTCTCCATGCACTCACTTGAAGGTGCACTCACTCTCTACCAAGCCGAATCGGAAAACACAGGGGTTCCCCCTGTTCTCTACTCTCGAATTTGTGCCTGCCTGAGCAAATGAGAGTGTGGGAGATCCATCAGCTCAGTGGTGCTACAGCCACAGAACTGGAATGCTAGTACAGTGGCCTGCTGGAAGTCCAGCCGTAGCCACAGAACTGGGAGGCCAGTACACATGCCTGCTGGGAGGCCCTGGGGTGCCCATGCAGCTTTCCGCAGACCTGGGTGGACCGTACAGCCCGCCACCCACCACTGAGGAACTGGCAGGCTAGTACAGTTACTGTCTGGGAGGTCCTGGGGAGCCTGTTCAGCTGCTGATGGACCCAGGACACAGGAGGCCAGTACAGCTGGCAGCCCAGGGAGGCCCGCCTTCTCTGTTTCAGTTATGGAGTAGGGAGTTCTGTCCTAGAAGCACGGGCACTGTGGCCTGCCTCTGCTGAGGAGGGAGGACCGTCAAGGAAAAGTGCAGAGGGATTGAATATTCATGACTCTCAGTCCCTGGAGAAGTCCATGGTGACCTGGATCTAAATGGTCACAGCTCACGGGTTGTCCCCTCTCGCCCAGGAAATCTCAGTGTTGATGTTTTGGCTTCAGCTGCCCCTCCACTCACCAATTTCTGAGTTTCAGATTCTCTGTTCCTCAGATACAGTGCACGCTGGTTGCCGCCATCTTGGATCCCCCCCCCCAAACACTTCTGCCCAAGAAGTCTGACCCAACTTAATTTGAGTTGTTTGTATGAACACGTGATAAGTTGTTGACTGCAGCATTAGTAACATCATTGAAGAAAATGATGACCTTACCCAACAGCTATTAATTGCCAGTAAACACACAGGAAAGGATAGGACCTCATAGGCCCCTCCCTCATGCATGATGAAATGCATGCATGAAACCCAGTCTCGTGGGGCTTGTGCAGATAACCATAGCTGCTGTGAGTTCATAATTGCAACAGCTGTGCTGTGTGCAAAAGTCATCTTTATGCTGCACATGTCCCTATTCTCTAGCGCATATATTTTTATATTTCCACTTCCATCCCCCTTCCACATTGTTCCCCAAATGGTGCTAAGGTTTTACTAACTAAAAAAGAAAAACAATTGTTTACATATTTCCTATTGCCCATAGAACACGTATTTTTTTATAGAAGTTGTAAGATTGATCTTGTATAAACCTAAGAGGAAAGATATTCTGTATACTCTTATACAAGAGGTTACCCTATAATAGAAATACAGTTGGTTTTTTGTTTTTTGTTTTTTTTTTTTTTTTTGGTTTGTTTGTTTGTTTGTTGTAAAATACATTTTAGGGACTTTGATAAGACCGTTTCTTAAGTTTTTTGTAGTGAGTAGATAGATTCATTAAAAAAAAAATATTTTTGTAACATCACACAACAGTTTGTTTCAGTAACTAACATCATAAGTCAAGGAGATAGTATCCAGCAGTAGATAAACATTTAATACATAGTTTAATCAATTATGAGAGAGTAGAAGATCTGAACTCAAATTATAATCACAAGCTCATAGTCAGCTTAAGTTGTTAGGTTTGAAGGGTATGTCACTTTTTTGTCTTGAAAAATACCTGAGGGAAATATTTTAAAGGAGATAAAATTTATTTTGGTTTATAGGTCTCAGTCTTTGTGGGTTCCATTGCTTTTAGCCTAAGTGAGACAGATTATTCATGGCAGCAGGAATGTGTAGCTGATACTCCTCACCTTCAGTGACCAAGAAGTAAAAGTAGAGGAAGAGAAAAGGAAGCAAGATAAACCATCAAGGGCATGTTGCCAGTGACTTGGTATATCTAACTAAGCTTAACTGTTGATTCTCTTGCCTACAAAGATAATATCACCATCTGGGGTCCAAGCCTTCCACACATGAGCCTGTCCAGGCCATTTCATATTCAAGCCATAACAACAGGGCTTTATGTGCTAGGATATGATCCGTTTTGATAAATGTTTAAGTATATTGGAAAATACATGTATTCTGTTGTTGGGTAGAATGATAGAAGAATACAGAAAATTCACAATACTGTTTATTCAACATGTATATGTTTACTTAATATATACAAGGTACCTTTCTAAATGTTTAGCTTGAATTTCCTCATGTAATTGTGCAGTAAGTTAGGTATTACTGGTTTCCATATTTTATAAGAGAAAAGCTTTACATGTAAAGCTAAAGTTCTTGACTAACATAATGCAGTGTTAAGAGAAAGCTCCAGATTCAAACAGTGTGGTTCCAGAGATCATCCTTTTACCTACCATCTGAGGTATGTTACATGTTATTAGTATTCTGTATAGTACTGTGCAGAAATTTATACTTTACACAGCACAACTTTTATATTTAATTACTATTACTCAGGTGTTGATTTTTATAATATTTTTATACAGTCTTGTCTAATGGTAAGTTTATTGCGAACTTTGAAAGGTTCCTTTTGACCACAGAGTTAAAAGTATTAAAAATCTCTTTTCTTCTCTAACTAGCTACTAAGATGTAAATGAGCACTAGAGTATTTGTTATTGCTGTGCTTAATATAAATTTTGACTTCTTTTTTTCTTTCTAGTGAATTGACAGTCCCAACCATAGTCGTACTGAATACTTCAAACCAACAGTACTTTTTGCTGGATAGATATATTAAGGATGCCAGTGACATGGTCCAGTTCATTAACAGCATTTTGGATGGTACAGTACCTGTAAGTAGTTCAGATCCATTTCAAAAGGATGAAGGGGAGAAGGCAGAAGAGAAACTAACATTTCTTTACCTTTGATCCTGAAAAAGAATAGGTATTCTTTGCCTGGGGGGAAGAGGGAATCAGCTTCCACCACTGCTTTCTCCTTGCTCATTGAGTTAGCCTATTAGAAAGTTCTTGTGTTGCAGAGGCTCACAGGGGCAAATGTCCGTCAAAGAGTTATTTGGGACACCTTTGCTTGTCACAGTGATGGGAATGTTGTTCTTAGCCTCTAGTGTTAGACTAGAGATATTAAGAGGTTTGTGACCTGGAATAAGGCTTTTCAGAGAATTTTCCTGGCACTTAATACCTTTTGGGGTCAGTTGAATTAAGGACAACCGAATTAAGTTACCAAAAATGGTTTTCTACAAAAAGCTGTGAAAACCATCAGTTATTTAAAGCATTAAGAAATATATTGAGAATCAGAGCTCCCGCAAAGAGATCTAAAAATAATGTGAAAAATTGTCATGAAGACTACATGATCTTAATTTTTTTTTTGTTCTTTTTGTTACTGTAAATCTCAAACTAGTATTTCTCAAACTATGCCATAACTCATTAACAGTCATGTTAGTATGCTCAGGTGGAGATCAGGTGTGACCAGCACGCATCTTAATTCAGAAAGAAAAAAAAAATTAAGGGTCTTTGTTGCCTAAATGATAATTTAATTATTGTTTTTTGTTTTTTTGTTTTGTTTTGTTTTACATTTTTGTTTCATTTTTACACAAATTTTGAAAAACCAACATCGGTTAAAGTTAATAAGTTTGGGAAACTCCCTTAGTCACATAGTAGCAATATGGTATTATGTAGAAATGGTGTTTTGATTGAAAGAAACTCAGTTGTAGTGGTTGAGAACCCTTTTGTTTGTGATTTAGTGAAACCTGATCAGACTTTTATAACAGAAATTTCATTGGTCCTATAGCTTAGAAATTCAAAGAATGGGCCAGATTTCTGAGATAGCTAGATACCAGGGTTTGATATCCCCAGGAACTTTTCTCTGCACTTCTCTCAGCACTCTCTGTAGAGCTCCATCTGCATGAGGATGTTCCTACTTAGTAGGAAAGTCTTCAGTCACACTGTGGCTCAGCAGCTGGAGAGACTCAGAGCTTGTACAAGCCTGGGAGGGTGAGCCACCTTCCAATAATTACGTATGTAACATAAGACTGAACTACTAGTATTTATATAACATGTTTTATTCTTATTAAATTGAAGGCCCAAGGAGGTGATAGCATTTTGCAGAGATTGAAAAGAATAATATTTGATGCCAAATCTACAATTGTGGTAAGTTCTGACATTTAATTTAGTATCTTCGATAACCGAAAAATTGAGGCTCTCAGTCTGCTATTTCCACTTGCCATCTTTCTTTAGTACTTTATTTCCTTAGATGGCGGACTTAAATACTAGATTTAAAATGTGACAGTAATTCTCTAACAGTTCATTTGTTCATCCCAGCTGTCTTGCTAGCTGTTCCATGCCTCTTTTCATTTGGTTTATTCATTTGTTTTGGTTTTTTGAGACAGGGGCTTTCTATGTAGCTTTAGCTGTGTGGACTCACTTTGTAGACAAGGTTGGCCTCAATATCCACCTGCCTCTGCCTCCCCAAGTGCTGTAGCACCACGCTCCACTTTTTGGGGTCAAGGCCACCATGAAGATGTAGCTACCCTTCTTTATTGATAAGGAGTAAATTTAGGTAATCTCTAAAAACATTTTTTTTAATTTAAGTAATCTGAATTATTCCACACATGGCATTCTCTGTTTATCAGTCACATTCATTTTCCTGTTTCCACCAAAATGGATTAGCCCCTTCGTATTTTATCCTCCAGCTACCCTCACTTTCATCCAGGTCCACACTTCCTCTCACCAGTCTTCAGCCCAGTCTTCATATCACTTACACAGTGTTACAGCAGCCATCAGTTCTGAGTACTTTCTTTCCTTTTTCCAGTGATACTCACCATCCTTCTGAATGAAGTACTTTCCTTACTGGCTTGTAAATATTGCTGACGTTTTCTAGGGTTGGGGTCAGTAGTCATACATTGTCTTGCTCTGCTTCTTTGTCACTCATCCTTAAATTTCCACCTCTTATTCTGTGAATCAATCCAAAATTATCTTTTTATTCTCTGGATTCTTCCAGAGTAACAGAGCCAACCCATGAAATACTCTTAGTGGTAAAACCAATTCAGTAAAGTTATTTTTCTGAGAACTGAGGAAATAGCACATAACATAAAAGGAACTAGTAAATTAATGTGGCTTTACTAACAACCAGATGACCCAGATGTTAAAATGTCATGTGAAGAGAATATGTATAGGGGTATGAATAGATGGCTCTGTAGTTAAGAGCTGGTGGTAACTTTCTCAGAGGACCCTAGTTCAGTTCCTAACTCACAACTTCCTATAACTCCATGCTATAGGAGACCTGATATCCCTGGTCTCCAAGCACTTACACACATATAATGTAAATATTTAAAAAATAAAAATAATAAGAGCGTTTATAAACTCTTTGTCAGAAAGAACCCCAAGCAACTTCCTAGAGTTCAACACAGTAGACAGTAATCATCTAAGAGATGTTGCTGGGAAATATGAGAGAGAGAAAAAAAGAGTCTTTAAAATACTCAGGCTAGTTGATTCCTTTTCCTATTGCCAATGCACATGTATGAGCATAAAGTTTTTATTTGTGGAGTCTTTAACATAGTTGGTCTTGATCAGGTATTGACATTTATTCATTGAAACTGAGTTCAATAGCATCAAGAGGAAATTTGTTGTGGCCTTAAATTTACATATGCTATTTATGTCAGCGTTCCATTCAAGTGCAACTGAATTGTCTCCCCACAGTCTATATTCAAGAGCTCTCCAATTATGGGCTGCTTTCTCTTCGGCCTGCCGCTGGGTGTCATCAGTATCATGTGCTATGGAATCTACACAGCTGACACAGATGGAGGCTATATAGAAGAGCGATATGAAGTGTCCAAAAGCGAAATGGAAAACCAGGAGCAAGTAGAAGAAAACAAAGAGCAGGAGTCCAGCGGTGGAGGGTCTCTAGTGTCTACTGTGCAAGAGCCCAAGGATGTATTAGAAAAGAAGAAAGATTGAGATTTCACAGATAAAAAATATTTGATAGGACTTCAAATTATTAAATATTTATTGAATTTAGAGATTTAATCATGATCTATTTACAGAAGAGAACGTGTTCTTTGTATTTTGCTAATGACAACTGCATGAATTAAAGTAATCCTTCCATAAGTGGAAAGATGTTTGGAACAAAGAGATGAAGAGTGTGTCCAGAACAAAGCTAGATCATTGTATCAGCTACCTTTTAGATGCCCATTTTGTGCACACTCCTCTGTGTGCATCTTTTATGACAAACTTGGACACAATATTAACTTGACCATTAATGTGGAAGATGTGTGTTTTGCAAAGAGAAATAGTACTTTCAACTACTATATCAATTCTCCTATATTTTGGATAAAATTTATATAAACAGATTAAGTCTTTAAAATTTAGACATTTTAAGAGAAACTCATAACTTTTCCATGTATCAAATTTAAGATTTGAGTTTAGAAGTAGTGATTTTATATATAGCATAGTGATTTTATTTTACTAGTTATTTTTAAAGGAGAAATGTTACTTTTTTACTTATACTCCATTGCATTATTATGATATTGGCATATGGTCCCATGAAGTGGGGGAAGAATCTTATAATTGACCTTCACAAAATGACCAAGGTATGTGGGAGTGGTGGCTTCAGCCCCTGTTGTGGCGCACAGTGTCCACCACTGCAGGAAGAAGAGGCCCTCTTAGTACATCTTGCTTTTAGCCAAAGCAGCCTAATGTTTTGTTTTGTTTTCATTTTTATTGTATAGCCTGACATTACTTCTAATATTTCTATTAAGGCATTCAGAAGTAATAGAAATTATGTTTTTGAGATATGTAAACTAATAATTTAAAATTTACTGCCACATCTCTATTGTGAGAGGCTGTAACAGGTCAGTGATATAATCAACATGATGTCATGAACAGAGAGAGAGAGATAGTTCCCTTCTCTAATTAGCCTCTCACCTTTGCTTCCTTGAGAATCATGACCTCTCATCTTTCTTCAGAATGCAGTCGTGCCTAAGAGTAGTTATTTTTTGATAATATGTTTACTACAGATCCGTTGGTTAATTTTGAGGCCTTCATTTTAGCTAATTTCAGAATTTTTATTAGGCAATGTTTAGGTCCTATTCTTTGAATACTTTAGTGTTTGCTTAAAGGATCCACTGAGCATTTATAGACATGGTTTGTAGTTTTAACACTGCAGTTGCTTGGGGCTTCTGCTTTGGTTACCAGGGGAGTTTCTGGTCTCTGATGCAATACTAATCAACACTGAACTGAAATTTGTATATCTGTAGAGCTAGAGAATTACTAATCATAATCTCTGTTCAATTTTTTTCATATTCAAAAGAACCCATTTTTAATATTTAATCACCCATTGTTAACTTTATTGATAATGGTATAAATATGTAGTTATAGGGAATTTCAGGGGGAAAAAAGGGTATTCTCAAATGGAAACTGGAGATAAGCACTGTTAAAAGTTACTGTGACCAAAGAGCTAGCCAATGAGTTCATGTCAGAGACAGCCCCTGTTCCCTTTACTAGGGAACCCACTTGGAGATTGAGCTGCCATGGGCTACATCTGTGCAGGGGTTCTAGGTTATCTTCATGTATGGTCCTTGGTTGGAGTATCAGTCTCAGAAAAGACCCCTGGGCCCATATTTTTTGGTTCTATTGCTCTCCTTGTGGAAGCCCTGTTGCTTTCAGGTCTTTCATCTCCCCCACCTTCTTTCATAGGATTCCCTGCACTCTGCCCAAAGTTTGGGTAGAGTCTTTCAGAGGCCCTCTGTGGTGGCTCCTGTCCTGTTCCCTGTTTTTTCCCTCTTTCGATATCTATCCCATTTTCTTTCTGAATGAGGAATAATCATCTTACCCAGGGTCCTCCTTGCTTAGCTTCTTTAGGTGTACAGATTTTAGTATGTTTGGGGGAGGCAGTCTTAACAGGCCTCAGAGGAAGACAGTGCAGCCAGACCTGATGAGACCTGATAGGCTAGTGTCAGATGGAAGGGGCTACAGCTGGGATATAAAGTGAATAAATTGTAATACAAATTGCTGTGACAAGTAAATTCTTCCAAAGAATAAAGATGACTCTTTGTGAAGATTCATGGTAGTGGTCCCAATTGTCAAGCCTTTTTTTTCAGGATAAAAGATCTGAATTACATATAGATTCCTCATTTATCATACTGTATAGTAAAGAAGAGACATGAGGAAATAGAAAGTACCACTAATATATTTTACTGTTGTTCATCACTATCAAAAATTAATTATGTGTATTTTGTCTTGTCAGTCATCCCTTGTAAATAAGTTCTCAGTAGGAAAAAAGAATAAAGCACAGCTTTGCATCACCAAACAGAAGTGCAAAGGTAATTCTTTGTATTCTGCAACACTTTTCTTTAGGCAAAAATGCTTTGGGTCTCTGTTGTGAAACAACTTTATATTGATCCTCATATTTTATTTGTAATTTTAAAATGTGCATTTGGAAAAACAATGTGTATGTGGATTGTAAGTAAATAGGTTTTTTGTATTAAACTTTTACTTTTTACTTGTTTCTTGAGGATATTTTTATTTTACTTGCATATTTTTATTTGTCAGATTGCTCACATACACACACAAACTAAAATTTGTTCATGTGCTTTTTCTCCTCAATGTGTTATACTGAATAATGTTTGCTTCTCAGGAGAATATACTTTAGAATCAAGATAGCTCTCTTCAAAATCTAGGAAAAGACTGATCTACTAATTTCCATGGGTAAATACCAACAACAGAATTCTTTCAGGAAATTGGAATTCTACCTTTCCTTTCAAGTGTAAAGTTCTGATTTCTGAAATTCAAAATTGTACCTCATCGGTGCTCAAGCAACAATTAAGAGTATTTCAGATAATGTGTGTGCTTAGCCCAGCACACCTTTGTCCTGAAATAAGCTCCTTTTTGTTGGATTTATCGACATATTTGTAGTTTCTATTATTTGAAACTTGTTTGAGATTTATTAGATCTAGAGGTTTTGTTTTCTTCCTTACTCAAAGGACTTCTGAAACATGGTTTAGAAGTAATGTAAAAGATGCCAAATGAGTAAAAGTGATGGAAAGGTCTCTTGAAGAGCTGAAGCAGTTGTGTGTGTTGTTTCTGTTTACTCAGTTTTATTGCCCGAGATGTTTCTAATATTTTGACTTGGTAGCTCTTGATTTTAAGAAAATATTATTTTCCAGCATGCTGGAGGCAAGAAGCAGGCCATTCTATGTGAGTTCAAGGCCAGCCTGGCCTACTGAGTGAGTTCCAGGACAGCCAGGGCTACACAGAGAAACCCTGTCTCAGGAAATTAATACTATTTTCATGATGTTTCATGATGAAATGGACAGGGAAAAAAAAATCACTCAACTATTCTTATGCAGAAATTGGTAAGTGTGAGATGTTAAGACCTAAGTGGCAGGACTGAGTTTGCCATTTTATTTTTACAAATATATTTTTCCGAATGTGTCTGAGTCCCAAGAATGAGCAGCAATAATAATAATAATAATAATAATAATAATAATAATAATAATAGTTAATTTTCTAGTTTGGACTAAGCTATAAAGATTTTTAAAAATCTGTATTACTGCTAACGTGTAGAATTGTTATACTCTTGCCTTATGACACCAATTAGAAACCTTTGTTTTTCTAATTAAAGTAATTAAAAATATCATAACTGCTACCTTTAATATGTGTTTTTCAGAAGTTTGCCACATGACTAATCCTCTAACAAAATCAGAAGCTACAGCTAATATTCCACAGAATACTTTCCTTTTATTAAGACATAGCTTATTAATAATTACAGAAATTTTATAATTTAAATGTGCTTGGAAGTGAATTGTGGCATAATTCTTTATAGCCAAAACCCCAATATCCTTTGGTCAAATTTTAATTTTATAAAACCTAATATGTTTTTAAATATTTTTTAAAAGATACCTCAACTTTTCTACAAAATTTAAGAACTGGATTTGAACTTTGAATTAATAAAATATGATTCTGAACATTATATCCTGACCTCTCACTTTTGTTATCATTGAACAGAGAATTTAAAGCCTTTGGATTTTTTGGTGGGGGCACTTATTTGTATTTGATGTTTTACTTATTTCAACATAAATGAAGTGCATGCATCATGAAAACAAGTTTTATATAAATGTTAATTTTTATATTTCTTACATCAGAGAGGTATGTTTTCATGAGGTGATGGGAAAAAGAGTAACAAGTCAGCACAAAATATCAACTTGCATTTGATTGCCAGGTTATGAGCAAAGACAGACTGCTCAGCTACAGGGAGGTACCCTGTGTTAGGTGAGTAGCTGGGGCATTGTCTGGATGCAACTTTGGCTTATGTTCTTGCTCCACTCTTATGACGTTTAGAAAAGCCAGTTAACCTCTTCCACTTCTGTATTACCCATGCCACCTATCTCTAGATTAGGAAGGTTAGCTGAACCCATGACTGGCACATAGCCACAATTCAGTAACTGACAATTACTGTTTAAATTTAAAACTAAGTACAAATATTTAGGTTGTTACTTGTGAACATTCTGGGGTTTTTTTGTGCTTTTTAAATGAAAATGATCACACACACACAAAAATGTAACTAGCTAGTTATTGATTAACATGTGTGAATATCTTAATTAGATTTATGTGTGAACTTTAGGCAGAGTTAGATGCAGGTGTGTCACTCAGTTACTTCTCCAGCACTATGCCTACCTGCCTGCCACCATGTTCCCCATCATAATGGTGATGTCTTTTGAAGCTGTAAGCAAGCTCCTGATTAAATACTTTCTTTTATAAAAGTTGACTTGGTTGTATTGTTTCTTCACAGTAATGATAGCCCTAAGATAGTCTTCTTCTGCCTCTATCTGGGAGAATACTTTGGACAGGTGAGTTGGGAAAGTGGGTCGAGAACAGAGCTGATTTCCATGCTGGGGTGCAAGCATTTGCTGAGTTTATGTAACATGATATTTGAATTGCTTTAGAAGAAAACTTGCTGAAATGACATTTTTCTTTCTTTGTGGAATAGTAGGAAAATAGTTTGCTATGTCAGAGTGGAAGGAAATATGTAATCTAAGTTGGACTGTGGGATAGTGTGATGGAACCAGCTGTAGGTAATTCAGAACATGACGGAGAGAGTGGGGATTGAGAAATTACAGGTCAAGAGGAAGAGACAGAAAACTTAGGATAGTTTTGAGAGGGCTGTCAATGCTGAAAGCACCAAGTTTATTTTCCAATTCCTTTTTAAAGACAAGAGAAACACAGTTGACATTGATCCAAGGACAGGGTTCATAAAACATTTAAGCTTGTTTTCAAAGACCACATTCCTATAAGGCGGACATGGTCCAAGGTCTCACAGACAAGTTAAAGAAACTTGGCAAAACCTCCTGCTTATTTCTCTTTCAAGGTAAAGGCAGCACATTTTTTACTGAACAAAGCAAGCTTGCCAGGCAAGCAGCTTTCCGCAGCTTGAGAAAGAACTTCTGCTTCCCACACTAATGTCAAAAGTAATTGGTGGCTGGAGACACTGCTCCATGGTTAAGACTGGAATCATACTGAAAACATACATAGTTCCAAAATATCTAGGTTCAATTCTCAACACATCATTGCTCACAACATTCTGTAAGTCTAGTTCCAGAGGATTTGAAACCTTTTTCTGGTTTCTGCAGGTGCTACACACACATTACACAAAGATACATGTGGGTACACACTCATAGGTTAAATAAAATTTTTAAAGTGACTTTTGCTTATCAGAACAATTGCAACAAAGTGTTTTATACCTTGATTTTTATAATATACAAAAGTTGCAAAAATATACAAAGCAAATAACATAAGTTAGTTCTTATTCCAGCAAAGAAAACAGGTATGATAACCATGCTACAGTCCACAGACCCAAAGAAGCTAAGTAACAAGGAGGACCCACGGGGTAACGCTTGAATCTCATGGAGAAGGGG
This sequence comes from Psammomys obesus, assembly GCF_907164565.1. Classification (NCBI taxonomy): domain Eukaryota; kingdom Metazoa; phylum Chordata; class Mammalia; order Rodentia; family Muridae; genus Psammomys; species Psammomys obesus. Next base: position 861,263 of record NW_026590305.1, read on the forward strand.
AAATACAGTGCACAAGGGTGTGGAGGGAGGGTGGGAAGGAATGGAGTGGTGATAGGAAGCAGGAGGGATTAAGTAGAGCGGGCAGAGTAGAGAGTATGGGAAGAGAGAACTGGAATAGGGAGCATCTCTGATACAAGCTAGAAAACTAGGACAATAGAGGCCCCTGGAAATCTCCTTCTCCAGCCAGTGCAGCCCCCAATGGAGGGTTAGCCCATTACTGATGAGCTGAGTTGCTTAGGAGCCTCAGCAGCACTTCTCTCGCCAATGCAGCTCCCAGGGAAGGGAGCCCAACTCCTAAGCCCTGATGAGCTCAGGAGCTTAGAAGCCTGATCTCTGCTCCTTCTTCACTGCTTCTTTCTTTTCTTCTTGACTGCTTCTTCCAATGAGAGAGTCACACCATGCAGTAAATCTCTTAAAAGAGATTTATTGGAGTGATGAATCCAAGACAGAAGAGACAAATCCAGTGTTGGCTGCCCCTGATCCCAGGAGAGGACAGCAAGGAACTGAGCAGACACTGTAGTGGAAGTTTTCGTTTCTTTAAAAACTCAGTTATGTTATGTAAGCAGATATTTTTTTTTTTCATCTCAAATGTGGGATGTGTAGTTGCTTTTAGCTTGACCACAGGTGTTGGGCATAGTCTTTGCCAGCTAGTAACAGCCTCGTGCAATGTGATTTTTGCAAGCTGGAGTTAGTGAAATTTGAGTACCCTGCAGGAGTGTAAATGTGAGATCCCAGAGGAAGAGAACAAGCAGTTCGAGGAGATGGATGGTTATAGAGAGGGGTTTGAGGAGATGGACAAAGAAAATCCTTCAGAGAGATTAATGAAGGAGGAAGAAGGCTGCTTGTTTGTTCTGCTGCTGCTGTTTGCAGTTTGCTGGTTACCTGGACGTATGGATATCCTGATGACTGAGACTGGTATTACCCCAAAAGAACTCAACAACCCTACCCAGCTGGAATTAAGTCTAAAGATGTCTATGCCCCCTGCCCCTTCTAACCTTCTTTCTGTCCTACCTAGGGTTAAGGGGTTGGAAGGGAGGTAGAGGCATAATGAACCCCAAATAAAGTAGTTTCAAAAAATCACCAACAAGACACAACTTTTATATAGTATTTCTTTTTTTTATTATTTTTTTTAATTTTTTTAATTTTTTATTAATTACACTTTATTCATTTTGTATCCCCCCATAAGCCCCTCCCTCCTCCCCTCCCGATCCCACCCTCCCTCCCCTTTCTGCATGCATGCCACTCCCCAAGTCCACTGATAGGGGAGGTTCTCCTCTTCTTTCTGATCTTAGTCTATCAGTTCTCATCAAAAGTGGCTGCATTGTCCTCTACTGTGGCCTGATAAGGCTGCTCCCCCCTCAGGGGGAAGTGATCAATGAGCAGGCCAATCAGATTATGTCAGAGGCAGTCCCTCTTCCCATTACTATGTAACCCACTTGGACACTGAACTGCCATGGGCTACACCTGTGCAGGGGTTCCAGGTCATCTCCACGAATAGTCCTTGGTTGGAGTATGAGTCTCTGGGAAGTTCCCTGTGTTCAAATTATCTTGTTCTGTTGCTCTCCTTGTGGAGTTCCCATCCCCTCCAGCTCTTACTATTTCCCACTTCTTACATAGAATTCCATTCACTGCCCATCAGTTGGCCATCAGGCTCAGCATCTGCTTTGACAGTCTATACTGCAGAAGCTTTCAGAGGCCCTCTGTGGCAGGTTTCAAGGTTGTTTCCTGTTTTCTTCTGGCTTTCAGAGGCCCTCTGTAGCAGGTTCCGAGGTTGTTTCCTATTTTCTTTTTCTTCTGATGTCCATCCTCTTTGCCTTTCAGGATGGGGATTGAACATTTTAGTTAGGGTCCTCTCTTTTGCTTAGTTTGTTTAGATGTACAGATTTTAGTGGGTTTATTCTATATTGTATGTTTATATGAGTGAGTATATACCATGCGTGTCTTTTTTTAAGTGGATTACTTGGTTTATTGCTTTTTAGCTTGTTAAGTTCTTTATATATATTGGATATGAGTCCTCTGTCAGATAAAGGGTTGGTGATGATTCTTTCCCAATCTGTAGGCAGTCGCTTTGTTTTGATGACGGTGTCCTTTGCTTTACAGAAGCTTTTCAATTGCATGAGGTCCCATCTATTGATTGTTGCTCTTAGAGCCTGTGCTGTTGGTGTTCTGTTCAGGAAGTTTTCTCCTGTACCAATGAGTTCTAGGGTATTCCCCACTTTTTTTTCTAGCCGATTTAATGTGTCTGGTTTTATGTTGAGGTCTTTGATCCACTTGGACTTCAGTTTTGTGCAGGGTGATAAGTATGGATCTATTTTCATTTTTCTACATGTAGACATCCAGTTGGACCAGCACCATTTGTTGAAGATGCTATCTTTTTTCCATTGTATGGTTTTGGCATCTTTGTCAAAGATCAGGTGTCCGTAAGTATGTGGGTTTATTTCTGGGTCTTCTGTTCGATTCCATTGATCCACCATTCTGTTTCTATGCCAGTACCATGCAGGTTTTATAACTGTTGCTCTATAGTACAGCTTGAGATCAGGGATGGAGATACCTCCAGAAGATCTTTTATTGTAGAGGATTGTTTTAGCAATTCTCGGTTTCTTGTTATTCCATACGAAGTTGAGAATTTTTCTTTCCAGGCCTGTAAAGAATTGTGTTGGCAATTTGATGGGAATTGCATTAAATCTGTAGATTGCTTTTGGTAAGATGGCCATTTTTACTATGTTAATCCTGCCAAGCCATGAGCATGGGAGATCTTTCCATCTTCTCATATCTTCCTCTAATTCTTTCTTCAGAGACTTGAAATTTTTTTCATACAAGTCTTTGACTTGCTTGGTTAGGGTTACACCAAGGTACTTTATGTCATTTGTGGCTATTGTGAAGGGTGTTGTTTCTCTAATTTCTTTCTCAGCCCTTTTGTCTTTTGAATACAGGAGTGCTACTGATTTTTTTGAGTTAATTTTGTATCCGGCCACTTTGCTGAAGGTGTTTATCAGCTGTAGGAGTTCCCTGGTAGAGTTTTTGGGGTCACTCATATATACTATCATATCATCTGCAAATAGTGATAATTTGACTTCTTCCTTTCCCATCTGTATCCCCTTGGTCTCCTTCAACTGTCTTATTGCTCTAGCAAGGACTTCCAGCACTATGTTGAAGAGATATGGAGACAGTGGGCAGCCTTGTCTTGTCCCTGATTTCAGTGGGATTGCTTTAAGTTTCTCTCCGTTCAGTTTGATGTTGGCTATAGGCTTGCTGTAAATCGCCTTTACTATGTTTAGATATGTGCCTTGTATCCCTGATCTCTCCAGTACTTTAAACATGAATGGATGTTGGATTTTGTCAAATGCTTTTTCAGCATCTAGGGAGATTATCATGTGGTTTTTTTCTTTCAGTTTGTTAATATGGTGGATCACATTGATGGATTTCCGTATATTGAAATATATACATCCCTGCATACCTGGGATGAAGCCTACTTGGTCATAGTGGATAATATCTTTGATGTGTTCTTGGATTCGGTTTGCAAGTATTTTGTTAAGTATTTTTGCATCAATGTTCATAAGGGAGATTGGCCTGAAATTCTCTTTCTTTGTTGAGTCTTTGTGAGGTTTAGGTACCAAGGTGATTGTGGCTTCATAGAATGAGTTTGGTAATGTTCCTTCTGTTTCTATTTTGTGGAATAGTTTGAAGAGAATTGGAGTTAGCTCTTCTTTGAAGGTCTGGTAGAATTCTGCGCTGAAGCCATCTGGTCCTGGGCTTTTTTTGGATGGGAGACTTTTGATGACTGCTTCTATTTCTTTGGGGGATATAGGACTATTTAATTGATTTACCTGGTCCTGATTCAGCTTTGGTAAGTCAAATCGATCAAGAAAATTGTCCATTTCATTTAGGTTTTCAAATTTTGTTGAGTATAAGACTTTTGAAGTAAGTCCTAATGATTTTTTGGATTTCCTCAGTGTCTGTAGTTATGTCCCCCTTTTCATTTCTGATTTTGTTGATTTGGGTGGTGTCTCTCTGCCTTTTAGTTAGCTTGGCTAAGGGTTTGTCGATCTTGTTGATTTTCTCAAAGAACCAGCTCTTGGTTTCATTGATTCTTTGAATTGTTTTATTTGTTTCTAATTGATTGATTTCAGCCCCGAGTTTGATTATTTCCAGCCGTCTACTCCTTTTTGGTGTGTCTGCTTCTTCTTTTTCTAGGGTTTTTAAGTGGGCCATTAAGTTGCTTGAATGAGCTGTCTCGAATTTCTTCTTGAAGGCCATTAGTGCTATGAACTTTCCTCTTAGCACTGCTTTCATTGTGTCCCACAAGTTTGGGTATGTTGTGTCTTCATTTTCATTGAGTTCTAGAAAGGCTTTAATTTCTTTCTTGACCCAGCTGTCATTTAGTAACAAGTTGTTTAGTTTCCATGTGTGTGTAGGCTTTTTGCTATTTCTGTTGTTGTTGAAGTCCAGCTTTATTCCATGGTGATCAGACAGGATACAAGGGATTATTTCAGTCTTCTTATATCTGTTGAGGCTTGCTTTGTGACCAACTATATGGTCTATTTTGGAGAAGGTTCCATGAGGTGCTGAGAAGAAGGTAAATTCTTTTGTGTTTGGTTGTAAAGTTCTGTAGATGTCTGTGAGGTCCATTTGATTCATGACCTCTGTCAGAGATATTGTTTCTTTGTTTAATTTCTGTTTTGTTGACCTGTCCTTTGTTGAGAGTGGGGTGTTGAAGTCTCCCATTATTAATGTGTGGGGATGTATATGTGGTTTAAATTTTATAAATGTTTCTTTTACAAATGTGGGTGCTCTTGTATTTGGGGCATAGTTGTTCAGGATTGTGATGTCTTCCTGGTGGAATTTTCCCTTGATGAGTATGAAGTGTCCTTCCTCATCTCTTTTTATTAATTTTGGTTGAAAGTCTATTTTATCAGATATTAGAATGGCTACTCCTGCTTGTTTCTTGGGTCCATTTGCTTGGAAAGTCGTCTTCCAACCTTTTACCCTCAGGTAATGTCTATCTTTGTGTCTTAGGTGTGTTTCTTGTATGCAACAGATTGCTGGGTTTTGTTTACGTATCCATTCTGTTAATCTGTGTCTTTTTACTGGAGAATTGAGTCCATTGATGTTGAGAGAGATTAATGACCAGTGGCTGTTAGATCCTTTGATATTGATGTTGGCTGTGTTCATAAGGTTGTGTGCTTGGTTGCTTTTTGTTTTGCTGTAGTAAGGTTAATTATTTCCTGTGTTTTCTTGACAGAAGCTAATTTTCTTGGGTTGTATTTTCCCTTCCAGTGTCTTCTGTAATGCTGGATTTGTGTGTAGGTATTGTTGAAATTTGTTTTTGTCATTGAATATCTTGTTTTCCCCGTCTATGAGGACTGAGAGTTTTGCAGGGTATAGTAGCCTGGGTTGACATCTGTGTTCTCTTAGGGTCTGCATGATATCTGTCCAGGCCCTTCTGGCTTTCATAGTTTCTGTTGAAAAGTCAGGTGTGATTCTAATGGGTTTGCCGTTATATGTTACTTGGCCTTTTTCCCTTGCAGCTTTTAGTATTTTTTCTTTGTTCTGTGTACTTACTGTTTGGATTATTATGTGGCGGGAGGATTTTCTTTTCTGGTCAAATTTGTTGGGTGTTCTGTAGGCCTCATGTATCCTTATTGGCTTCTCCTTTAACTTGGGGAAATTTTCTTCAATGATTTTGTTGAAAATATTTTCTGGGCCTTGGAGAAGGGAGTGTTCTTTTTCCTCTCTTCCTATTATTCTTAGATTTTGTCTTTTCATATTGTCTTGGATTTCTTGGACGGTCTGTGTCAGGAATTTTTTGGATTTTACATTTTCTTTGACAGATACGTCGACTCCTTCGATTGTATCTTCTACACCTGAGATTCTTTCTTCCATCTCTTGTAGTCTGTTGGTTATGCTTACCTCTGTAGTTCCTGTTTTCTTCCCTAAATTCTTCCTCTCCATTATTTCCTCCATTTGTGTTTTCTTTAATTTTTCTAGTTCTATCTTCAGGTCTTGAGTTGTTTTGTTTACTTCCTTCACCTGTCTGCTTGTATTTTCCTCTTTTTCTTTTAGTTCCTTCAACTCTGTCTCTTTTATTTCTTTCATTGATTTAATTATTTCTTCTCTGAAGGCCACAAGCTGTTTGGCTGCATCTTCCCATATTTCTTCACGGATGGCCCTAATCTGCTTGTCTTTATCTTCCTCCATTTCTTTACAGATAGCCATGATCTGTTTGGTTTTATCTTCCTCTAAGTCTTTACGTATTTTATTTGTTTCCTCTATTATCCTCTTCATCAACATAGATGTAAGGTCATCTTGATTTTCTATTATGCTGCATTGTTCAGGGCTGTTCGCCCCTGGATGGCTGGGTTCTGGAGATGCCATTTTGCTCTGTCTTTTGTTGGTTGAGCCTTTACGCTGACCTCTACCCATTGGGCTGATTTAGGTGTTGGCTGTTAGTTTCTGTGCTTCCTGGAGTCCTGAGGTAGGGAGTATCCCCTTGGCCGGAAGATGATTTTTCCTGAAGGAGTCCTTCTCTGCTTTTTGGTTATGGTCACTGTATGGCCAGTGTTTCTCCGGAGTTGCCCCTGCTCACCTCAGGTTTATAGCCCTGAGTAGTAGCTGTGGTCTATGTTAGGCAGGGGGGGAATCTCCTCTTACCCATAGAATTTCTCAAGACAGCTGCTCCACTGCTGGATTTCTTGTTATAAATTTAGTATGCTGCTGCTCACTAAATTTCCATGTACAGTCCTCTTGAAGAAACTGCTGATTCCCTAGCTATGGGGTTTTCTTCCAACAGGGAAACTCAGTCTGTTATCCTGGGGCGCACAGTTCTGTCCGGGAAAGTGAGAGGTGCACTCAGCAAGTCTCTGGGCCAGAGGCTGATTGCTCTGCTCTGGACCTGGAGAATGTGCACCTAGGTTGAGTTGGCGCCTGGGGGCGCTGCTCTGGTCTGGAGGCTGGGTGCCTCACTCTGGATCAGAAGCTGTGTGTCTCTGTCTGGGATGGCGGCTGCAGGCACTGCTCTGGTCCAGACGCTGTGGGTGCAGCCCTCTTGAAGGACCAGGGATTCCCACAGTTTTGACAGTCTAGCTAGGAATAACTGGTTGATCCTTGGCATAGGGCTGCTGTAATGGGTCTCTGGCTTTTGTAGGTCTGAGGATCCAGCTGTGTGTCCCAGTGCCTTAGGGGAACTCAATAATGGCGGCAGAGCACAGCCAGCGCTCCTGCCTGCACTAGAGTCTGCATGAGTCCAGGAAGTGTTTTGGTGCTGGGTGTCCTAAGCGTTAGAGCTGCTGACCCCCTCCGCTGGGGGTTTCCTCCTGCCAGAGACACGCAGTCTGGTGCCCTGGTGCCCTGGTGCCCACATTTCTATCTGAGGCAGGGAATCAGGAGCGCAGGCAGGCGCCTGTGTCCCGGCTCTGGGTCCGGACTGGCTCTTGGGGCACTCGCGGAACCCGAGTCTTTTCCCGGGGATGTCTGGGTAACCTGAGGTCGGTCCAAATTGTTTCCTGCTCCGTGGGGTTATCTCTCGACTGGGAAATCCAGTCTATGGTGTTGTGGGCCCACAGTTCAGTCTGGGACTGTGACCAGATTGCGCTGGCGGGTAGCTCTGGGCTGGCGACCAAGCACCTGGTGGAACCGGGATCTCTTCCGCAGTTTAGCCGGGTGATTTAAAGCTGATTGAATCCCCCACTGTGGGGTATCCTCTCACCTGTGAAACACAATCACTTGTGTTTTATGGCCGCGAGTTCTGATTGCTGGTCACTGTGCCAATCCTGCTGTGCTGCTACTCAGAATGAGAGTCCTCCCAGCGCCACCATCTTGCCCCGCCTATATAGTATTTCTTAGGGAGTGAAGCTTTCTAGGGCAGAGATTTCCAGGGTGAGAACTGGTGGGATTTCAAGTCCTGAGTTAGGGGGAGCTCAGAGACTGGTGGGTTTTTCTACTTAGGAATTGCTGGGTTTTCCTGCTCAGGCATTGGTGGCTTTTTGTTCAGATTTTCACCTAAAATTAGCATAATCTGGAAAGTGTCTTTACTGAGGGGTTGGAGATGACTTTTGTGACAATTACAGAGGTTTGAAATGCTCTTATGACAATTAGTGAGGTCTGTGGGAGGGGCCTGGCTGCTGGAGTTCCTCAGGGGCATGCCCACTTTCCTGCCTTGAGTGTTTACATACAAAGTTTATAAAGTGTATAAAATTTACAACGTTTACAAAGGGAGCCAATGGCAGGGAAGCCTTTCTCTGAGGCTTGAGTTGGCATGAAGAGCCAACACTTGGTCACTGCCAAACCAATTATCAGAAATCCTTCATTCTGGGTCTGTTCTATAGGAACGCAGAGACATACGATAGGCTCATTGCTTCCCAGTGGAACTGCTGCAGATCAAGCTCAGATGTAGCACTGTTTTTGCTGTTTTTTGAGGCAAAGCCTTACTATGTAGTGTTGGCTCTGTGAGAACTGGCTATGCAGTCCAGGCTGCCCTAAACCCAGGTGTTCTGGGATTACAAGCATGTGTCTCTGTGCCTGGCATGTCCACACCTTTCATAATTGTTTGTCATAGTGATATAAAGACCATGGAAATTGTACCCAACAGTGTTTAGTCTGCATGCATCTTTCTTAAAATGTAGAGTAAGGCTGTAACTCCTGTAACTCCAGCATTGCAGGGCTGACAGGATTGTGATTTGAAGGGGTCTGTCCCAAAAAACATTTTTGAAGTCTGACTGCAAAAGTGTGGATGTGGTGTGTCCTCCAAGGTTCTTGTGTTAAAGACTTAATTCTCAATATGGTGAAGAGACCTTCCAGAGGTGACATACAGTGAGAGGCTGTTACCTCACTGGTCTGTGATATCTCACACTGTTCTAGTGTTCCCCTCAGCTAGATTTTTGCTACAACAAGTTGTTATAAGAGCCAGCTGTGGCAACATAGATGAGTCATACTGACGGTAATACCCTTCAGTAAAGTTTAGAAGAAAAGATTAAAGAGTGGTACACCATGCCTGTGACCTCAGCACTTGAGAGGTAGATGCTGGGGGATCAGAACTTCAAGACAATCATCAGCTACAATACAAACTGAGGTCAAGGTCAGCCTGGGCTATTATGC